>NC_057805.1:159096774-159098201 GCF_018294505.1 Triticum aestivum
CCTGACCAGCCGGCGTCGGCCTCCTCCACCTCCCCCACTCCGGTGAGCCCCCTCCCCCTCTTTTTTCAGTTTAGTTTATAGTTTAGATTTAGTTTAGGTTTAGTTTATCTTTTCTTTCTATTTTTTTAGTTTTAGGTTTAGATTTAGTTTAGTTTAGGTTTTGTTTAGTTTAGATTTTTTCAATTTTTTAGGTTTAGGTTTATATTTAGTTTAGGTTTAGCTAAGAAGAAAGAAGAAAGATGAAAAAAAGTAGAAGAAGAGGAGGTTAGGGGTGCATCGGCGCCGACGGAACCGGGTCGAGGTTAGGGGTGCGTCGGCGCCGACGGAACCGGGTCGAGGATCGGGGCAGAGGGTCGAGGATCGGGAGGCCAGGGGCAAGGGGTCGAGGGTCGAGGCAGAGGGTCGAGGAGCGGGGGGCAAGGGGTCGAGGGTCTAGGGGTCGATGTTCGAGGATCTTCCGGTCCGAGTGCTGACCGACTAGCGTCTTAGCTTAAGACGAAGACATTCCCGAGTTGAAGGTGATGAGAGGGGGTGAACTGCTTCCATCCGTGCGCGAAGAACGGATGGAAGCAGTTCACCCGCGCTGATGACCTTCGGCTTGGGCACATCTGCATCTTAGGCTACGACAACAGCCACACCATGCTCACAGTGAAGGTGTTCGACAAGACCGCCGAGGGGTCGAGGTTCGAGGGTCGATGATTTCCGAGGGGTCAGGGGTCGAGGGTCGCCAAGGGGTCAGGGGTAGACGGTCGTCGAGGGGTCTAGGTGTTGTTGGTGCCTTTGACGTCCGCTTTTGGTGCCTTTTGTAACACCCCGGATGTAATTTTCCATATTTGTAAGTCCAACTCTTGCCATTTTCGGCTATGTGTTATGATATTCCCTTCGTGGTCGGGTTTTGTTTGTCGTTTTGCATTTTGTTCATGTCATGCATCCCTTATCATGTCATCATGTGCATTGCATTTGCATACGTGTTCATCTCATGCATCCGAGCATTTTCCCCGTTGTCCGTTTTGCAATCCGGCACTCCCACCTCCTCCGGCGCACTCCTCTTGTTTATTTTTGTGAGCGGGTGTCAAACTTTCTCGGAATGGACCGAGGCTTGTCAAGTGGCCTTGGTATACCACCGGTAGACCACCGGTCAAGTTTCGTTTCATTTGGAGGTCGTTTGGTACTCCAACGGTTAACCGGGCAACCGCAAAGTCCGTTTGTGTGTGCAGAAAAAACCCCTCTCTAAACAGCCCAAAACCCACCAAACTCTCTTCCATGCTCTAGGTCATTCGATCACGATCGTGTGGGCGAAAACCGCACTCCGTTTGGAGTCTCCTAGCTCCCTCTACCTATATATTTGCACCCCTCCCGAAATAATCCGCAGTCCAAACCCTAACCCTATCCCTCCGCGCCGCCGGACACGTCCGCCGCCGGCCGGA
>NC_057805.1:159098546-159106567 GCF_018294505.1 Triticum aestivum
GGACCCGGGCGCCTCGCCTCCTCTCCCCCCCTGATCCGCGCCGCCATCTCCTCCTCCTCACCCGTCGCCGGCGATGAGCCGGAGCCCCGATCTGGATCCAGAGATCGAGAAGGTTGACTTCTCCTTCTCCCCGTAATCCTCCAAGTCATTTTTCTGTCACATTACATGCACCTGTTCATCATAGCATAACTCTCTGCATATAGCTCCGTTCCGTGCGTGTAATATATCGAAATGTTCGCCTCATGATGCTCTACATTTTGTTCCATTGTACCATGTTCATTTGAGTCCATCTTGATTCCCAAATCTCTGGGGCAAGAGTGCTAGTTGCTGTTATCTGCTGTTGCTTATCAGAACTTGGTGATTTGTTATTTTTGTTGCATTTAATCTGTGCATCTTATGGGCATGAGCTCTACATGTGTTTTGTTGTATGCCATGCCATCCTTACAGAGGTGTATGCCATGTATTTTTTGATCTCTGTGGTGACTAGGACAAGCATGCAAACTAGGCTCCGTAATGTTTCTGATTTCAGGGACTTGGTATTTTCTCTAAGTCTTTGTCTGCTGTTATTTTGTTGCCATGTAAACTTGATGCTACAGAGAGATCTATGCATATTTTGGAGATGTTCAGTACGGATGTTTTGTAGATATTGTTGTAATTGATACATTCCTGCCCTTGTTTGCAATTATGGAGTGCCATAGCATGACTCAATCTTGCTCTACTTTTGCTATAAAATATTTCTGGCAGATTGTTGTAGTTGTTTCATTCATGCTATGTACTTGCTCTTGCCATGGATAGCTTTATAAACATGCCATCTTGCTGTAGGTATGCTTGTTTTGTCATGCATTGCCTTGTGGTGACTGCATCAAGCTCACCAAGATGCCTTCATATTATTGTTTCTGCCATGCTCTGTTTTGTGCCAAGTCTGAAACCTGATAACGAAACTTGCTATGTTTACATGGTTGCCATCATATCTTCTTTTCCTTTTTGGCTTATGGTCAGTAAGGGATTTTTGTCATATGCATTTAGTAGAATACTGTCATGCCTTGTTTTGCCATGTTAAGTTCCTGTAGCATGTTGATTTCGTGCTCTGAACATTGCTACCTGATGCTGTTTCAGGCATGTCCAGTAATTTCACCAAGTCTGTGATCCTGTTATCTTTTGCACTTTTGACATGCTTGTTTGAGCCTGTTATGTTGTGATCTAGCCATAGCTCAGTGTTCATCTTTTGTCAAGCATCTCCTGTAGATTACTCCCATATGCTTTGTTGCTATGTTGGAGTGCTGTAGCATTGTTACTTGTTGCATTCTAAGTGCTATCATGCTGTTAATCGCAGATTCGTGTCTTTCTTGTTTTGCTTGCCATTTGCAAACCGTGCATCCGTTTCCGGTGATCTTTATATCGATTTCGACCGAAATCTTCTCTTCTTTCCAGTGGCATGCTTGGTTTGCCAAGTTACTGCCTTGTTCATCATTTTCCTTCCGGAGCACGCATATACATCGCATATCATATCTCGCATATCATACATGTTTTGCAATCATGTTGCTTGTGCATTTCTCGTGATTGATTGTGGTTCCGTTGCTTGTGTTCTTGTCTTGGGTAGAGCCGGGAGACGAGTTCGTGAACGAGGAACCTGTTGAGTACGCTTACGAGGATCAAGCTTTCGACAACTCTGAGAACCTTGCAGGCAAGATGACCATACCCTCGAAATCACTTCTATCTTTGCTTTGCTAGTTGTCCGTTCTGTTGCCATGCTCCGCTACCTACCACTTGCTATATCATGCCTCCCATATTGCCATGTCAGCCTCTAACCATCCTTTTCCTAGCAAACCGTTGTTTGGCTTAGTTACCGCTTTTGCTCAGCCCTTCTTATAGCGTTGCTAGTTGCAGGTGAAGATGAAGTTGGTTCCATGTTGGAACATGGATATTTTGGGATATCACAATATCTCTTATTATATTAATGCATCTATATATTTTGGTAAAGGGTGGAAGGCTCGGCCTTATGCCTGGTGTTTTGTTCCACTCTTGCCGCCCTAGTTTCTGGCATACCGGTATTATGTTCCTTGAGTTTGCGTTCCTTACGCGGTTGGGTGATTTATGGGACCCCCTTGACAGTTCGCCTTGAATAAAACTCCTCCAGCAAGGCCCAACCTTGGTTTTACCATTTGCCACCTAAGCCTTTTTCCCCCGGGTTTTCTAGAGCCCGAGGGTCATCTTTATTTTAAACCCCTGGGCCAGTGTTCCTCTGAGTGCTGGTCCAAACTAGAGCCCTTTGCAGCGCCACCTTGGGGAAACTCGAGGATTGGTTTTAGTTGTACGGACTGCTCATCCGGTGTGCCCTAAGAACGAGATATGTGCAGCTCCTATCGGGATTTGTCGGCACATTCGGGCGGCTTTGCTGGTCTTGTTTTACCATTGTCGAAATGTCTTGTAAACCGGGATTCCAAGACTGATCGGGTCTTTCCGGGAGAAGGTTTATCCTTCGTTGGCCGTGAGAGCTTATGATGGGCTAAGTTGGGACACCCCTGCAGGGTAATATCTTCCGAAAGTCGTGCCCGCGGTTATGAGGCAGATGGGAATTTGTTAATGTCCGGTTGTAGAGAACTTGTCACTTGATCCAAGTAAAATACATCAACTGTGTGTGTAGCCGTGATGGTCTCTTCTCGGCGGAGGCCGGGAATTGAACGCGGTTTGAGTTATGAATGACGTAAGTAGGAGTTCAGGATCACTTCTTGGTCATTACTAGTTGACGACCGTTCCGTTGCTTCTCTTCTCGCTCTCTTTTGCATATGTTAGCCACTATATATGCTTAGTGCCTGCTGCAGCTCCACCCCATTACACCATCCTTTCCTATAAGCTTAAATAGTCTTGATCTCGCGGGTGTGAGATTGCTGAGTCCTCGTGACTCACAGATTCTACCAAAACAGTTGCAGGTGCCGACGATGCCAGTGCAGATGATGGGATCGACCTCAAGTGGGAGTTCGATGAGGAACGTGGTCGTTACTATGTGTCTTTTCCTGATGATCAGTAGTGGAGCCCGGTTGGGACGATCGGGGATCTAGCATTTGGGGTTATCTTATTTCATTTGGATCTTGACCGTAGTCGGTCTATGTGTGGATTTTGGATGATGTATGAATTATATTTATGTATTGTGTGAAGTGGCGATTGTAAGCCAACTCTTTATCCCATTCTTGTTCATTACATGGGATTGTGTGAAGATGACCCTTCTTGCGACAAAACCACAATGTGGTTATGCCTCTAAGTCGTGCCTCGACACGTGGGCGATATAGCATCATCGTGGGCGTTACAAGTTGGTAATCAGAGCCATCCCCGACTTAGGAGCCCCCTGCTTGATCGAATCCCTGGCGTTGTTGAGTCTAGAACAAAAATGTTTTGAGTCTTAGGATTATATATATCGGAGAGTAGGATTCTTTTTACTCCTCAGTCCCTTCGTCGCTCTGGTGAGGTCTCCTGACGTAGAAGTTTTGACTCTTCTCTCCTCAAATTTCACTAAAAAAAATTTAGGATCACGCGGGTATCTTAGAATCGTTCCGATGGTTTTGTGACGAGAACATTGTTCTTGGTGCCTCCTGACATTTAGGGGTTGTGGCAGTGTCCCGGGGAGTTGAGCTCCGAGGTGTTGTCTTCACAATTTTATCGTTGCAGTTCTGGAATACCTGAGTTTCGCCGACATCGAAATCTCTTTTATGCAGTTGTTGGTGAGATCACCTCGACGCCACCCAGTACTGGGGCGGGAGTTCGGGAGTATTGCCATAACTCGTATAATGGATGCTTTTCGAAGGTTGAGGTACACGATTTCCGAAGGTTTCTTGGTTATGTGTTGACTGATGGATACAGCTGGATCTAGGGATTGCTAGTTTGGGTGATATATTTTGTGTCCCCTGTATCCCCAACACCAGATTGCATAACCAGAAAGTTTCGGGAGTTTATAAGTGGGAATTCAAGTAGCTCTTAAGATATCTTTCTGACAGACGCGTGATATGAGATTGGGGTTCGACGTCTAGTGGTCCGCCTTTCCACGGTTGGTTTTACAGTGGTCTCGTAGTGTCTTAAAGAGTCCTTGGCTTTGCCGACTCGGGGACGCTTCGTATGTCATGTGCACTGCCTTGTACATGATGGTGCTGTACGATCGAGCCCGTGTGGGCCCCACCACGAAAACTTCGAACGAAATCTCTATCATATGGTTGTTCCGGCTTATTCTGCAAGCCAATACTTTGTTTTGTTTTGAATTGTGGTATTCGAGTTGCTTCGAAGTCAAATGTTGATTCCATACCTTTTTTCTAAGTGGCTTCTCAACTTAATGGAAGTGTGATGATTTACTACGGAATTCATTCGTTCATCCTCGTTCGAATGTTATTGTGAAGACTATATGTTGAAATTTCTGTCTGTTGATTCTACTTATCTATTTGTCTATCAAGATGCTAACGGATGTCACCCTCTTTAGGATGGCTCCGCCAACGCGTCAGAATCCGGATCGCAATGAAGGGAGTCAGGCGAACCCTCCGCCACCACCTCCGCCTCCGGAGGCATGGCAAGCTATCATGGCAGCCACCAACGCCAATGCTCAGATGATTTTGCAACTCTTGCAAGAACGCACCCAAGGGCAAGGAAATCAACGCCAAGGCAACAACCAGCCTCACTTCGCTACCCTCAACCAGTTTCTCGCAAATCAGCCCAAGTCTTTCAGCTACTGTGCCGAGGCCACGGATGCCGATGATTGGCTCGTGGACATCAACAAGCATTTTGAATGTAGCAATGTCAGGCCTAAGGACTATGTCAAGTTCGCTTCTTTTCAGCTCAAGGACCAAGCTGCTGATTGGTATCAACAATACAAAGATTCCAGAGGAGGTCGTGTGATCACTTGGACTGACTTCTGTCGGGACTTCAAAGCGCACCACATTCCACAAAGTGTTGTTGAGAGCAAGCGTGAGGAGTTCCGCAATCTCAAGCAAGGCAACATGTCTGTGTATCAATTCAACATCCAGTTTCAGAAACTTGCTCGCTTCGCTAAACAAGACGTTCTTGGTGAAAAGAGCATGATCTATCACTTCAGAGGTGGCCTTAGAGAGGATCTGCAGTTAGCTCTCGTTCTTGTTGAGCCTACTAAATTTGATCAATTCTATAACATGGCACTGAAGCAAGAGGCTGCTCATCTCAAGTGTGAGGCTTCTAAGAAGAGAGTCAGGGACGCAGTTCAGTCTTCTTCTTCCTCACTAGTGGCTGCTAAGCAACAGAAGTTCTGGTTGCCTCCTCCTCCATTTCGTCAGCCTTACCAGCAGAAGAACAAAAGTGGCCATGGATCTTCCCACTCTTCCAACTCTGGCTATCAGAACAAGTCTCAGAATCAAGCTCCAAAGTCCAATGCTCCTTATCATCATCCACTCTCAGAGGTGACTTGCAACAAGTGTCAGTAGAAAGGTCACTATGCTAACAAGTGCTTCAACCAAAGGCGCCTTCCGCCTCCTCCTCCTGTCAGATCTTCCAGCAATGAAGTGGTCAAGCATAATCCAAAGTCTGCTAAGGTGAACATGATGAATGCAGCTCAAGCAGAGGAATCTACTGATGTGATAATGGGTAATCTCTGAGTTAATGATATTCCTGCAAAAGTTCTTTTTGATACTGGTGCATCGCATTCTTTCATTTCAAGACCTTTTGTGGCTATGCATGATCTGGTTACGGAAGTATTGCCGAGTCCTCTGTCTATTGTTTCTCCGGCTCGACAACTGACTTCTCGAGCATTCGTTCGGGATTCCGTAATCAACATGGGCGACTATAAATTTTTGTCTTCTCCAGTTGTTCTTGGTGACTCGGATATTGATCTAATTCTCGGGATGGACTGGCTTTCTAAGCACAAGGCTCAACTTGATTGTGCTGCCAGGGAAATTCAATTGCCACACTCTTCTGAGGATGTTATCATTTATGCCGCTCGTGATGAAACCATCCGGTTATTTTCTCTCAATGAGAAGGGCGAATTGAATGCCATCTCTCATATTCCAGTCGTTTGTGAGTACCAAGATGTCTTTCCAGAAGAGCTTCCGGGTATGCCTCCTCACCGGCCAGTTGAGTTCGTTATCGATCATGAGCCGGGTACTGAACCCGTTTGCAAGCGTCCATACAAGCTTGGACCCAAGGAGCTGAAGGAATTGAACAAACAGCTCGATGAACAAGAGCATCTGGGTTTGATCAGACCGAGCTCTTCTCCATGGGGTTGTGGTGTTCTTTTTGTCCAAAAAAAGGATGGCACGGACCGACTTTGTGTCGACTACCGTCCATTGAACAAGAAGACAATCAAGAACAAGTATCCACTTCCCAACATCAATGAGCTATTCGAGCAACTCAAAGGTGCTAAAGTATTCTCCAAGCTTGACCTTCGTATGGGTTATCATCAGATTCGCATTCGTGAAGAAGATATTCCCAAGACAGCATTCAGAACAAGCTTTGGTTCTTATGAATATACTGTCATGTCTTTCGGTCTTGTCAATGCTCCTCCAACATTCTCTCGGATGATGAATTTCATCTTCAACCCCTATACCAATGAATTCGTTCTGGTGTATCTCGATGATATATTGGTCTTCTCCAAGAATAAGAAGGATCATGCCAAACATTTGCGATTGGTGCTCGACAAGCTCAGAGAGTATCAATTCTATGCGAAGTTCTCAAAATGTGAGTTTTGGCTTGATGAAGTTCTTTACCTTGGTCACATCATCTCTGCCAAGGGCATCGCTGTTAACCCCGAGAAGGTATCCGCAATTGTGAATTGGGAACCTCCTCAGAATGTCAAGCAGCTCCGCAGTTTTCTTGGTCTTGCAAGCTATTGCCGAAGATTCGTTGAGAATTTCTCCAAGATTGCAAAGCCTCTTTCCAACCTCCTCCAGAAGCATGTGAAGTATGTCTGGTCTCCTGAGTGTGATGTTGCTTTCAACACTCTGAAAGAGAAACTACTCACAGCTCCTGTCTTGACTCCTCCAGATGAATCCAAGCCATTTGAAGTTTTCTGTGATGCTTCTCTCCAAGTCTCGGTGCTGTGTTAATGCAAGAGAAGAAAGTTGTGGCCTATACCTCTCGTCAGTTGAAGCCCAGCGAAAAGAACTACCCCACTCACGATCTCGAGTTGGCGGCAGTTGTCCATGCATTAATAACGTGGAGACATCTCTTGTTGGGAAGACAAGTGGACATATTCACCGATTACAAGAGTCTCAAGTAGATCTTCACTCAGCCCAACCTCAACCTCAGGCAGACTCGATGGGTCGAAATGATTCAAGAGTACAATCCGAGTATTGAATATACTCCAGGCAAAGCCAATGTCATTGCAGATGCTTTGAGTAGGAAGGCTTATTGCAACAGCTTAATTCTCAAGCCTTTCCAACCGGATCTTTGTGAAGCTTTCCGCAAGCTGAATCTCCAAGTTGTTCCTCAAGGTTTTCTTGCCAACCTCATAGTCTCTCCTACTTTGGAAGATCAAATTCGTGAGGCACAACTCCTGGACACCATGGTGAAGAAGGTGAAACGTGGTATCGACAAGGGTCTTTCCAAATACAAGTGCTATCGCATTGATGACAGAGACACTTTATTCTTCAAGGACCGGATTGTGGTTCCTAAAGGTGATCTAAGGAAAGTCATAATGAACGAGGTGCACAATTCTCTTCTTTCCATTCATCCTGGAAGTACGAAGATGTACCATGACCTCAAGCAGTCGTATTGGTGGACTCGAATGAAGCGAGAAATTGCTCAATTCGTGAATGAATGTGATGTCTGTCGAAGAGTGAAAGCAGAACACCAACGACCAGCTGGTCTCCTTCAACCTCTTGCTATCCCAGAATGGAAGTTTGATCATATCGAAATGGACTTCGTGACTGGATTTCCCAAGTCCAAGCATGGAAATGATGCTATCTTCGTTGTCATCGACAAGCTTTCGAAAGTGGCTCATTTCCTTCCAATCAAAGAATCCATCACAGCAGCTCAGTTGGCAGAGCTATACACCTCCAGAATTGTCTCCTTGCACG
>NC_057805.1:159107136-159107822 GCF_018294505.1 Triticum aestivum
GAATATCCGGAGTTCTTTCAGTCCTAGATCTCGGGACGAGATCCTCTCGTAGTGGTGGAGTGTTGTAACACCCCGGATGTAATTTTCCATATTTGTAACTCCAACTCTTGCCATTTTCGGCTATGTGTTATGATATTCCCTTCGTGGTCGGATTTTGTTTGTCGTTTTGCATTTTTTTCATGTCATGCATCCCTTATCATGTCATCATGTGCATTGCATTTGCATACGTGTTCATCTCATGCATCCGAGCATTTTCCCCGTTGTCCGTTTTGCAATCCGGCACTCCCACCTCCTCCAGCGCACTCCTCTTGTTTATTTTTGTGAGCGGGTGTCAAACGTTCTCGGAATGGACCGAGGCTTGTCAAGTGGCCTTGGTATACCACCGGTAGACCACCGGTCAAGTTTCGTTTCATTTGGAGGTCGTTTGGTACTCCAACGGTTAACCGGGCAACCGCAAAGTCCGTTTGTGTGTGCAGCAAAAACCCCTCTCTAAACAGCCCAAAACCCACCAAACTCTCTTCCATGCTCTAGGTCATTCGATCACGATCGTGTGGGCGAAAACCGCACTCCGTTTGGAGTCTCCTAGCTCCCTCTACCTATATATTTGCACCCCTCCCGAAATAATCCGCAGTCCAAACCCTAACCCTATCCCTCCGCGCCGCCGGACACGTCCGCCGCCGGCCGGA
>NC_057805.1:159108444-159115329 GCF_018294505.1 Triticum aestivum
GGACCCGGGCGCCTCGCCTCCTCTCCCCCCCGATCCGCGCCGCCATATCCTCCTCCTCACCCGTCGCCGGCGATGAGCCGGAGCCCCGATCTGGATCCAGAGATCGAGAAGGTTGACTTCTCCTTCTCCCCGAAATCCTCCAAGTCATTTTTCTGTCACATTACATGCACATGTTCATCATAGCATAACTCTCTGCATATAGCTCCGTTCCGTGCGTGTAATATATCGGAATGTTCGTCTCATGATGCTCTACATTTTGTTACATTTCACCATGTTCATTTGAGTCCATCTTGATGCCCAAATCTCAGGTGCAAGAGTGCTAGTTGCTGTTATCTGCTGTTGCTTATCAGAACTTGGTGATTTGTTATTTTTGTTGCATTTAATCTGTGCATCTTATGGGCATGAGCTCTACATGTGTTTTGTTGTATGCCATGCCATCCTTACAGAGGTGTATGCCATGTATTTTTTTGATCTCTGTGGTGACTAGGACAAGCATGCAAACTAGGCTCCGTAATGTTTCTGATTTCAGGGACTTGGTATTTTCTCCAAGTCTTTGTCTGCTGTTATTTTGTTGCCATGTAAACTTGATGCTACAGAGAGATTTATGCATATTTTGGAGATGTTCAGTACGGATGTTTTGTAGATATTGTTGTAATTGATACATTCCTGCCCTTGTTTGCAATTATGGAGTGCCATAGCATGACTCAATCTTGCTCTACTTTTGCTATAAAATATTTCTGGCAGATTGTTGTAGTTGTTTCATTCATGCTATGTACTTGCTCTTGCCATGGATAGCTTTATAAACATGCCATCTTGCTGTAGGTATGCTTGTTTTGTCATGCATTGCCTTGTGGTGACTGCATGAAGCTCACCAAGATGCCTTCATATTATTGTTTCTGCCATGCTCTGTTTTGTGCCAAGTCTGAAACCTGATAACGAAACTTGCTATGTTTACATGGTTGCCATCCTATCTTATTTTCCTTTTTGGCTTATGGTCAGTAAGGGATTTTTGTCATATGCATTTAGTAGAATACTGTCATGCCTTGTTTTGCCATGTTAAGTTCCTGTAGCATGTTGATTTCGTGCTCTGAACATTGCTACCTGATGCTGTTTCAGGCATGTCCAGTAATTTCACCAAGTATGTGATCCTGTTATCTTTTGCACTTTTGCCATGCTTGTTTGAGCTTGTTATGTTGTGATCTAGCCATAGCTCAGTGTTCATCTTTTGTCAAGCATCTCCTGTAGATTCCTCCCATATGCTTTGTTGCTATGTTGGAGTGCTGTAGCATTGTTACTTGTTGCATTCTAAGTGCTATCATGCTGTTAATCGCAGATTCGTGTCTTTCTTGTTTTGCTTGCCATTTGCAAACCGTGCATCCGTTTCCGGTGATCTTTATATCGATTTCGACCGAAATCTTCTCTTCTTTCCAGTGGCATGCTTGGTTTGCCAAGTTACTGCCTTGTTCATCATTTTCCTTCCGGAGCACGCATATACATCGCATATCATATCTCGCATATCATACATGTTTTGCAATCATGTTGCTTGTGCATTTCTCGTGATTGATTGTGGTTCCGTTGCTTGTGTTCTTGTCTTGGGTAGAGCCGGGAGACGAGTTCGTGAACGAGGAACCTGTTGAGTACGCTTACGAGGATCAAGCTTTCGACAACTCTGAGAACCTTGCAGGCAAGATGACCATACCCTCGAAATCACTTCTATCTTTGCTTTGCTAGTTGTCCGTTCTGTTGCCATGCTCCGCTACCTACCACTTGCTATATCATGCCTCCCATATTGCCATGTCAGCCTCTAACCATCCTTTTCCTAGCAAACCGTTGTTTGGCTTAGTTACCGCTTTTGCTCAGCCCTTCTTATAGCGTTGCTAGTTGCAGGTGAAGATGAAGTTGGTTCCATGTTGGAACATGGATATTTTGGGATATCACAATATCTCTTATTATATTAATGCATCTATATATTTTGGTAAAGGGTGGAAGGCTCGGCCTTATGCCTGGTGTTTTGTTCCACTCTTGCCGCCCTAGTTTCTGGCATACCGGTATTATGTTCCTTGAGTTTGCGTTCCTTACGCGGTTGGGTGATTTATGGGACCCCCTTGACAGTTCGCCTTGAATAAAACTCCTCCAGCAAGGCCCAACCTTGGTTTTACCATTTGCCACCTAAGCCTTTTTCCCCCGGGTTTTCTAGAGCCCGAGGGTCATCTTTATTTTAAACCCCTGGGCCAGTGTTCCTCTGAGTGCTGGTCCAAACTAGAGCCCTTTGCAGCGCCACCTTGGGGAAACTCGAGGATTGGTTTTAGTTGTACGGACTGCTCATCCGGTGTGCCCTAAGAACGAGATATGTGCAGCTCCTATCGGGATTTGTCGGCACATTCGGGCGGCTTTGCTGGTCTTGTTTTACCATTGTCGAAATGTCTTGTAAACCGGGATTCCGAGACTGATCGGGTCTTTCCGGGAGAAGGTTTATCCTTCGTTGGCCGTGAGAGCTTATGATGGGCTAAGGTGGGACACCCCTGCAGGGTAATATCTTCCGAAAGTCGTGCCCGCGGTTATGAGGCAGATGGGAATTTGTTAATGTCCGGTTGTAGAGAACTTGTCACTTGATCCAAGTAAAATACATCAACTGTGTGTGTAGCCGTGATGGTCTCTTCTCGGCGGAGGCCGGGAATTGAACGCGGTTTGAGTTATGAATGACGTAAGTAGGAGTTCAGGATCACTTCTTGGTCATTACTAGTTGACGACCGTTCCGTTGCTTCTCTTCTCGCTCTCTTTTGCATATGTTAGCCACTATATATGCTTAGTGCCTGCTGCAGCTCCACCCCATTACACCATCCTTTCCTATAAGCTTAAATAGTCTTGATCTCGCGGGTGTGAGATTGCTGAGTCCTCGTGACTCACAGATTCTACCAAAACAGTTGCAGGTGCCGACGATGCCAGTGCAGATGATGGGATCGACCTCAAGTGGGAGTTCGATGAGGAACGTGGTCGTTACTATGTGTCTTTTCCTGATGATCAGTAGTGGAGCCCGGTTGGGACGATCGGGGATCTAGCATTTGGGGTTATCTTATTTCATTTGGATCTTGACCGTAGTCGGTCTATGTGTGGATTTTGGATGATGTATGAATTATATTTATGTATTGTGTGAAGTGGCGATTGTAAGCCAACTCTCTATCCCATTCTTGTTCATTACATGGGATTGTGTGAAGATGACCCTTCTTGCGACAAAACCACAATGTGGTTATGCCTCTAAGTCCTGCCTCGACACGTGGGCGATATAGCATCATCGTGGGCGTTACAAGTTGGTAATCATAGCCATCCCCGACTTAGGAGCCCCCTGCTTGATCGAATCGCTGGCGTTGTTGAGTCTAGAACAAAAATGTTTTGAGTCTTAGGATTATATATATCGGAGAGTAGGATTCTTTTTACTCCTCAGTCCCTTCGTCGCTCTGGTGAGGTCTCCTGACGTAGAAGTTTTGACTCTTCTCTCCTCAAATTTCACTAAAAAAAATTTAGGATCACGCGGGTATCTTAGAATCGTTCCGATGGTTGTGGCAGTGTCCCGGGGAGTTGAGCTCCGAGGTGTTGTCTTCACAATTTTATCGTTGCAGTTCTGGAATACCTGAGTTTCGCCGACATCGAAATCTCTTTTATGCAGTTGTTGGTGAGATCACCTCGACGCCACCCAGTACTGGGGCGGGAGTTCGGGAGTATTGCCATAACTCGTATAACGGATGCTTTTCGAAGGTTGAGGTACACGATTTCCGAAGGTTTCTTGGTTATGTGTTGACTGATGGATACAGCTGGATCTAGGGATTGCTAGTTTGGGTGATATATTTTGTGTCCCCTGTATCCCCAACACCAGATTGCATAACCAGAAAGTTTCGGGAGTTTATAAGTGGGAATTCAAGTAGCTCTTACGATATCTTTCTGACAGACGCGTGATATGAGATTGGGGTTCGACGTCTAGTGGTCCGCCTTTCCACGGTTGGTTTTACAGTGGTCTCGTAGTGTCTTAAAGAGTCCTTGTCTATGCCGACTCGGGGACGCTTCGTATGTCATGTGCACTGCCTTGTACATGATGGTGCTGTACGATCGAGCCCGTGTGGGCCCCACCACGAAAACTTCGAACGAAATCTCTATCATATGGTTGTTCCGGCTTATTCTGCAAGCCAATACTTTGTTTTGTTTTGAATTGTGGTATTCGAGTTGCTTCGAAGTCAAATGTTGATTCCATACCTTTTTTCTAAGTGGCTTCTCAACTTAATGGAAATGTGATGATTTACTACGGAATTCATTCGTTCATCCTCGTTCGAATGTTATTGTGAAGACTATATGTTGAAATTTCTGTCTGTTGATTCTACTTATCTATTTGTCTATCAAGATGCTAACGGATGTCACCCTCTTTAGGATGGCTCCGCCAACGCGTCAGAATCCGGATCGCAATGAAGGGAGTCAGGCGAACCCTCCGCCACCACCTCCGCCTCCGGAGGCATGGCAAGCTATCATGGCAGGCACCAACGCCAATGCTCAGATGATTTTGCAACTCTTGCAAGAACGCACCCAAGGGCAAGGAAATCAACGCCAAGGCAACAACCAGCCTCACTTCGCTACCCTCAACCAGTTTCTCGCAAATCAGCCCAAGTCTTTCAGCTACTGTGCCGAGGCCACGGATGCCGATGATTGGCTCGTGGACATCAACAAGCATTTTGAATGTAGTAATGTCAGGCCTAAGGACTATGTCAAGTTCGCTTCTTTTCAGCTCAAGGACCAAGCTGCTGATTGGTATCAACAATACAAAGATTCCAGAGGAGGTCGTGTGATCACTTGGACTGACTTCTGTCGGGACTTCAAAGCGCACCACATTCCACAAAGTGTTGTTGAGAGCAAGCGTGAGGAGTTCCGCAATCTCAAGCAAGGCAACATGTCTGTGTATCAATTCAACATCCAGTTTCAGAAACTTGCTCGCTTCGCTAAACAAGACGTTCTTGGTGAAAAGAGCATGATCTATCACTTCAGAGGTGGCCTTAGAGAGGATCTGCAGTTAGCTCTCGTTCTTGTTGAGCCTACTAAATTTGATCAATTCTATAACATGGCACTGAAGCAAGAGGCTGCTCATCTCAAGTGTGAGGCTTCTAAGAAGAGAGTCAGGGACGCAGTTCAGTCTTCTTCTTCCTCACTAGTGGCTGCTAAGCAACAGAAGTTCTGGTTGCCTCCTCCTCCTCCATTTCGTCAGCCTTACCAGCAGAAGAACAAAAGTGGCCATGGATCTTCCCACTCTTCCAACTCTGGCTATCAGAACAAGTCTCAGAATCAAGCTCCAAAGTCCAATGCTCCTTATCATCATCCACTCTCAGAGGTGACTTGCAACAAGTGTCAGTAGAAAGGTCACTATGCTAACAAGTGCTTCAACCAAAGGCGCCTTCCGCCTCCTCCTCCTGTCAGATCTTCCAGCAATGAAGTGGTCAAGCATAATCCAAAGTCTGCTAAGGTGAACATGATGAATGCAGCTCAAGCAGAGGAATCTACTGATGTGATAATGGGTAATCTCTGAGTTAATGATATTCCTGCAAAAGTTCTTTTTGATACTGGTGCATCGCATTCTTTCATTTCAAGACCTTTTGTGGCTATGCATGATCTGGTTACGGAAGTATTGCCGAGTCCTCTGTCTATTGTTTCTCCGGCTCGACAACTGACTTCTCGAGCATTCGTTCGGGATTCCGTAATCAACATGGGCGACTATAAATTTTTGTCTTCTCCAGTTGTTCTTGGTGACTCGGATATTGATCTAATTCTCGGGATGGACTGGCTTTCTAAGCACAAGGCTCAACTTGATTGTGCTGCCAGGGAAATTCAATTGACACACTCTTCTGAGGATGTTATCATTTATGCCGCTCGTGATGAAACCATTCGGTTATTTTCTCTCAATGAGAAGGGCGAATTGAATGCCATCTCTCATATTCCAGTCGTTTGTGAGTACCAAGATGTCTTTCCAGAAGAGCTTCCGGGTATGCCTCCTCACCGGCCAGTTGAGTTCGTTATCGATCATGAGCCGGGCACTGAACCCGTTTGCAAGCGTCCATACAAGCTTGGACCCAAGGAGCTGAAGGAATTGAACAAACAGCTCGATGAACAAGAGCGTCTGGGTTTGATCAGACCGAGCTCTTCTCCATGGGGTTGTGGTGTTCTTTTTGTCCAAAAAAAGGATGGCACGGACCGACTTTGTGTCGACTACCGTCCATTGAACAAGAAGACAATCAAGAACAAGTATCCACTTCCCAACATCAATGAGCTATTCGAGCAACTCAAAGGTGCTAAAGTATTCTCCAAGCTTGACCTTCGTATGGGTTATCATCAGATTCGCATTCGTGAAGAAGATATTCCCAAGACAGCATTCAGAACAAGCTTTGGTTCTTATGAATATACTGTCATGTCTTTCGGTCTTGTCAATGCTCCTCCAACATTCTCTCGGATGATGAATTTCATCTTCAACCCCTATACCAATGAATTCGTTCTGGTGTATCTCGATGATATATTGGTCTTCTCCAAGAATAAGAAGGATCATGCCAAACATTTGCGATTGGTGCTCGACAAGCTCAGAGAGTATCAATTCTATGCGAAGTTCTCAAAATGTGAGTTTTGGCTTGATGAAGTTCTTTACCTTGGTCACATCATCTCTGCCAAGGGCATCGCTGTTAACCCCGAGAAGGTATCCGCAATTGTGAATTGGGAACCTCCTCAGAATGTCAAGCAGCTCCGCAGTTTTCTTGGTCTTGCAAGCTATTGCCGAAGATTCGTTGAGAATTTCTCCAAGATTGCAAAGCCTCTTTCCAACCTCCTCCAGAAGCATGTGAAGTATGTCTGGTCTCCTGAGTGTGA
>NC_057805.1:159118334-159127644 GCF_018294505.1 Triticum aestivum
GCAAGAGTGCTAGTTGCTGTTATCTGCTGTTGCTTATCAGAACTTGGTGATTTGTTATTTTTGTTGCATTTAATCTGTGCATCTTATGGGCATGAGCTCTACATGTGTTTTGTTGTATGCCATGCCATCCTTACAGAGGTGTATGCCATGTATTTTTTGATCTCTGTGGTGACTAGGACAAGCATGCAAACTAGGCTCCGTAATGTTTCTGATTTCAGGGACTTGGTATTTTCTCTAAGTCTTTGTCTGCTGTTATTTTGTTGCCATGTAAACTTGATGCTACAGAGAGATCTATGCATATTTTGGAGATGTTCAGTACGGATGTTTTGTAGATATTGTTGTAATTGATACATTCCTGCCCTTGTTTGCAATTATGGAGTGCCATAGCATGACTCAATCTTGCTCTACTTTTGCTATAAAATATTTCTGGCAGATTGTTGTAGTTGTTTCATTCATGCTATGTACTTGCTCTTGCCATGGATAGCTTTATAAACATGCCATCTTGCTGTAGGTATGCTTGTTTTGTCATGCATTGCCTTGTGGTGACTGCATCAAGCTCACCAAGATGCCTTCATATTATTGTTTCTGCCATGCTCTGTTTTGTGCCAAGTCTGAAACCTGATAACGAAACTTGCTATGTTTACATGGTTGCCATCATATCTTCTTTTCCTTTTTGGCTTATGGTCAGTAAGGGATTTTTGTCATATGCATTTAGTAGAATACTGTCATGCCTTGTTTTGCCATGTTAAGTTCCTGTAGCATGTTGATTTCGTGCTCTGAACATTGCTACCTGATGCTGTTTCAGGCATGTCCAGTAATTTCACCAAGTCTGTGATCCTGTTATCTTTTGCACTTTTGACATGCTTGTTTGAGCCTGTTATGTTGTGATCTAGCCATAGCTCAGTGTTCATCTTTTGTCAAGCATCTCCTGTAGATTACTCCCATATGCTTTGTTGCTATGTTGGAGTGCTGTAGCATTGTTACTTGTTGCATTCTAAGTGCTATCATGCTGTTAATCGCAGATTCGTGTCTTTCTTGTTTTGCTTGCCATTTGCAAACCGTGCATCCGTTTCCGGTGATCTTTATATCGATTTCGACCGAAATCTTCTCTTCTTTCCAGTGGCATGCTTGGTTTGCCAAGTTACTGCCTTGTTCATCATTTTCCTTCCGGAGCACGCATATACATCGCATATCATATCTCGCATATCATACATGTTTTGCAATCATGTTGCTTGTGCATTTCTCGTGATTGATTGTGGTTCCGTTGCTTGTGTTCTTGTCTTGGGTAGAGCCGGGAGACGAGTTCGTGAACGAGGAACCTGTTGAGTACGCTTACGAGGATCAAGCTTTCGACAACTCTGAGAACCTTGCAGGCAAGATGACCATACCCTCGAAATCACTTCTATCTTTGCTTTGCTAGTTGTCCGTTCTGTTGCCATGCTCCGCTACCTACCACTTGCTATATCATGCCTCCCATATTGCCATGTCAGCCTCTAACCATCCTTTTCCTAGCAAACCGTTGTTTGGCTTAGTTACCGCTTTTGCTCAGCCCTTCTTATAGCGTTGCTAGTTGCAGGTGAAGATGAAGTTGGTTCCATGTTGGAACATGGATATTTTGGGATATCACAATATCTCTTATTATATTAATGCATCTATATATTTTGGTAAAGGGTGGAAGGCTCGGCCTTATGCCTGGTGTTTTGTTCCACTCTTGCCGCCCTAGTTTCTGGCATACCGGTATTATGTTCCTTGAGTTTGCGTTCCTTACGCGGTTGGGTGATTTATGGGACCCCCTTGACAGTTCGCCTTGAATAAAACTCCTCCAGCAAGGCCCAACCTTGGTTTTACCATTTGCCACCTAAGCCTTTTTCCCCCGGGTTTTCTAGAGCCCGAGGGTCATCTTTATTTTAAACCCCTGGGCCAGTGTTCCTCTGAGTGCTGGTCCAAACTAGAGCCCTTTGCAGCGCCACCTTGGGGAAACTCGAGGATTGGTTTTAGTTGTACGGACTGCTCATCCGGTGTGCCCTAAGAACGAGATATGTGCAGCTCCTATCGGGATTTGTCGGCACATTCGGGCGGCTTTGCTGGTCTTGTTTTACCATTGTCGAAATGTCTTGTAAACCGGGATTCCGAGACTGATCGGGTCTTTCCGGGAGAAGGTTTATCCTTCGTTGGCCGTGAGAGCTTATGATGGGCTAAGTTGGGACACCCCTGCAGGGTAATATCTTCCGAAAGTCGTGCCCGCGGTTATGAGGCAGATGGGAATTTGTTAATGTCCGGTTGTAGAGAACTTGTCACTTGATCCAAGTAAAATACATCAACTGTGTGTGTAGCCGTGATGGTCTCTTCTTGGCGGAGGCCGGGAATTGAACGCGGTTTGAGTTATGAATGACGTAAGTAGGAGTTCAGGATCACTTCTTGGTCATTACTAGTTGACGACCGTTCCGTTGCTTCTCTTCTCGCTCTCTTTTGCATATGTTAGCCACTATATATGCTTAGTGCCTGCTGCAGCTCCACATCATTACACCATCCTTTCCTATAAGCTTAAATAGTCTTGATCTCGCGGGTGTGAGATTGTTGAGTCCTCGTGACTCACAGATTCTACCAAAACAGTTGCAGGTGCCGATGATGCCAGTGCAGATGATGGGATCGACCTCAAGTGGGAGTTCGATGAGGAACGTGGTCGTAACTATGTGTCTTTTCCTGATGATCAGTAGTGGAGCCCGGTTGGGACGATCGGGGATCTAGCATTTGGGGTTATCTTATTTCATTTGGATCTTGACCGTAGTCGGTCTATGTGTGGATTTTGGATGATGTATGAATTATATTTATGTATTGTGTGAAGTGGCGATTGTAAGCCAACTCTTTATCCCATTCTTGTTCATTACATGGGATTGTGTGAAGATGACCCTTCTTGCGACAAAACCACAATGTGGTTATGCCTCTAAGTCCTGCCTCGACACGTGGGCGATATAGCATCATCGTGGGCGTTACAAGTTGGTAATCAGAGCCATCCCCGACTTAGGAGCCCCCTGCTTGATCGAATCGCTGGCGTTGTTGAGTCTAGAACAAAAATGTTTTGAGTCTTAGGATTATATATATCGGAGAGTAGGATTCTTTTTACTCCTCAGTCCCTTCGTCGCTCTGGTGAGGTCTCCTGACGTAGAAGTTTTGACTCTTCTCTCCTCAAATTTCACTAAAAAATTTAGGATCACACGGGTATCTTAGAATCGTTCCGATGGTTTTGTGACGAGAACATTGTTCTTGGTGCCTCCTGACATTTAGGGGTTGTGGCAGTGTCCCGGGGAGTTGAGCTCCGAGGTGTTGTCTTCACAATTTTATCGTTGCAGTTCTGGAATACCTGAGTTTCGCCGACATCGAATCTCTTTTATGCAGTTGTTGGTGAGATCACCTCGACGCCACCCAGTACTGGGGCGGGAGTTCGGGAGTATTGCGATAACTCGTATAATGGATGCTTTTCGAAGGTTGAGGTACACGATTTCCGAAGGTTTCTTGGTTATGTGTTGACGGATGGATACAGCTGGATCTAGGGATTGCTAGTTTGGGTGATATATTTTGTGTCCCCTGTATCCCCAACACCAGATTGCATAACCAGAAAGTTTCGGGAGTTTATAAGTGGGAATTCAAGTAGCTCTTAAGATATCTTTCTGACAGACGCATGATATGAGATTGGGGTTCGACGTCTAGTGGTCCGCCTTTCCACGGTTGGTTTTACAGTGGTCTCGTAGTGTCTTAAAGTGTCCTTGTCTTTGCCGACTCGGGGACGCTTCGTATGTCATGTGCACTGCCTTGTACATGATGGTGCTGTACGATCGAGCCCGTGTGGGCCCCACCACGAAAACTTTGAACGAAATCTCTATCATATGTTTGTTCCGGCTTATTCTGCAAGCCAATACTTTGTTTTGTTTTGAATTGTGGTATTCGAGTTGCTTCGAAGTCAAATGTTGATTCCATACCTTTTTTCTAAGTGGCTTCTCAACTTAATGGAAGTGTGATGATTTACTACGGAATTCATTCGTTCATCCTCGTTCGAGTGTTTATTGTGAAGACTATATGTTGCAATTTCTGTCTGTTGATTCTACTTATCTATTTGTCTATCAAGATGCTAACGGATGTCACCCTCTTTAGGATGGCTCCGCCAACGCGTCAGAATCCGGATCGCAATGAAGGGAGTCAGGCGAACCCACCGCCACCACCTCCGCCTCCGGAGGCATGGCAAGCTATCATGGCAGCCACCAACGCCAATGCTTAGATGATTTTGCAACTCTTGCAAGAACGCACCCAAGGGCAAGGAAATCAAGGCCAAGGCAACAATCAGCCTCACTTCGCTACCCTCAACCAGTTTCTCGCAAATCAGCCCAAGTCTTTCAGCTACTGTGACGAGGCCACGGATGCCGATGATTGGCTCGTGGACATCAACAAGCATTTTGAATGTAGCAATGTCAGGCCTGAGGACTATGTCAAGTTCGCTTCTTTTCAGCTCAAGGACCAAGCTGCTGATTGGTATCAACAATACAAAGATTCCAGAGGAGGTCATGTGATCACTTGGACTGACTTCTGTCGGGACTTCAAAGCGCACCACATTCCACAAAGTGTTGTTGAGAGCAAGCGTGAGGAGTTCCGCAATCTCAAGCAAGGCAACATGTCTGTGTATCAATTCAACATCCAGTTTCAGAAACTTGCTCGCTTCGCTAAACAAGACGTTCCTGATGAAAAGAGCATGATCTATCACTTCAGAGGTGGCCTTAGAGAGGATCTGCAGTTAGCTCTCGTTCTTGTTGAGAACTCAATTTGATCAATTCTATAACATGGCACTGAAGCAAGAGGCTGCTCAGCTCAAGTGTGAGGCTTCTAAGAAGAGAGTCAGGGACGCAGTTCAGTCTTCTTCTTCCTCACTAGTGGCTGCTAAGCAACAGAAGTTCTGGTTGCCTCCTCCTCCATTTCGTCAGCCTTACCAGCAGAAGAACAAAAGTGGCCATGGATCTTCCCACTCGTCCAACTCTGGCTATCAGAACAGGTCTCAGAATCAAGCTCCAAAGTCCAATGCTCCTTATCATCGTCCACTCTCAGAGGTGACTTGCAACAAGTATCAGCAGAAAGGTCACTATGCTAACAAGTGCTTCAACCAAAGGCGCCTTCCGCCTCCTCCTCCTGTCAGATCTTCCAGCAATGAAGTGGTCAAGCATAATCCAAAGTCTGCTAAGGTGAACATGATGAATGCAGCTCAAGCAGAGGAATCTACTGATGTGATAATGGTTAATCTCTCAGTTAATGATATTCCTGCAAAAGTTCTTTTTGATACTAGTGCATCGCATTCTTTCATTTCAAGACCTTTTGTGGCTATGCATGATCTGGTTACGGAAGTATTGCCGAGTCCTCTGTCTATTGTTTCTCTGGCTCGACAACTGACTTCTCGAGCATTCGTTCGGGATTCCGTAATCAAGATGGGCGACTAAAAATTTCTGTCTTCTCCAGTTGTTCTTGGTGACTCGGATATTGATCTAATTCTCGGGATGGACTGGCTTTCTAAGCACAAGGCTCAACTTGATTGTGCTGCCAGGGAAATTCAATTGACACACTCTTCTGAGGATGTTATCATTTATGCCGCTCGTGATGAAACCATTCGGTTATTTTCTCTCAATGAGAAGGGCGAATTGAATGCCATCTCTCAGATTCCAGTCGTTTGGGAGTACCAAGATGTCTTTCCAGAAGAGCTTCCGGGTATGCCTCCTCACCGGCCAGTTGAGTTCGTTATCGATCTTGAGCCGGGCACTGAACCCGTTTGCAAGCGTCCATACAAGCTTGGACCCAAGGAGCTGAAGGAATTGAACAAACAGCTCGATGAACAAGAGCGTCTGGGTTTGATCAGACCGAGCTCTTCTCCATGGGGTTGTGGTGTTCTTTTTGTCCAGAAGAAGGATGGCACGGACCGACTTTGTGTCGACTACCGTCCATTGAACAAGAAGACAATCAAGAACAAGTATCCACTTCCCAACATCAATGAGCTATTCGAGCAACTCAAAGGTGCTAAAGTATTCTCCAAGCTTGACCTTTGTATGGGTTATCATCAGATTCGCATTCGTGAAGACGATATTCCCAAGACAGCATTCAGAACAAGCTTTGGTTCTTATGAATATACTATCATGTCTTTCGGTCTTGTCAATGCTCCTCCAACATTCTCTCGGATGATGAATTTCATCTTCAACCCCTATACCAATGAATTCGTTCTGGTGTATCTCGATGATATATTGGTCTTCTCCAAGAATAAGAAGGATCATGCCAAACATTTGCGATTGGTGCTCGACAAGCTCAGAGAGTATCAATTCTATGCGAAGTTCTCAAAATGTGAGTTTTGGCTTGATGAAGTTCTTTACCTTGGTCACATCATCTCTGCCAAGGGCATTGCTGTTAACCCCGAGAAGGTATCCGCAATTGTGAATTGGGAACCTCCTCAGAATGTCAAGCAGCTCCGCAGTTTTCTTGGTCTTGCAAGCTATTGCCAAAGATTCATTGAGAATTTCTCCAAGATTGCAAAGCCTCTTTCCAACCTCCTCCAGAAGCATGTGAAGTATGTCTGGTCTCCTGAGTGTGACGTTGCTTTCAACACTCTGAAAGAGAAACTACTCACAGCTCCTGTCTTGACTCCTCCAGATGAATCCAAGCCATTTGAAGTTTTCTGTGATGCTTCTCTCCAAGTCTCGGTGCTGTGTTAATGCAAGAGAAGAAAGTTGTGGCCTATACCTCTCGTCAGTTGAAGCCCAACGAAAAGAACTACCCCACTCACGATCTCGAGTTGGCGGCAGTTGTCCATGCATTAATAACGTGGAGACATCTCTTGTTGGGAAGACAAGTGGACATATTCACCGATTACAAGAGTCTCAAGTAGATCTTCACTCAGCCCAACCTCAACCTCAGGCAGACTCGATGGGTCGAAATGATTCAAGAGTACAATCCGAGTATTGAATATACTCCAGGCAAAGCCAATGTCATTGCAGATGCTTTGAGTAGGAAGGCTTATTGCAACAGCTTAATTCTCAAGCCTTTCCAACCGGATCTTTGTGAAGCTTTCCGCAAGCTGAATCTCCAAGTTGTTCCTCAAGGTTTTCTTGCCAACCTCATAGTCTCTCCTACTTTGGAAGATCAAATTCGTGAGGCACAACTCCTGGACACCATGGTGAAGAAGGTGAAACGTGGTATCGAAAAGGGTCTTTCCAAATACAAGTGCTATCGCATTGATGACAGAGACACTTTATTCTTCGAGGACCGGATTGTGGTTCCTAAAGGTGATCTAAGGAAAGTGATAATGAACGAGGTGCACAATTCTCTTCTTTCCATTCATCCTGGAAGTACGAAGATGTACCATGACCTCAAGCAGTCGTATTGGTGGACTCGAATGAAGCGAGAAATTGCACAATTCGTGAATGAATGTGATGTCTGTCGAAGAGTGAAAGCAGAACACCAACGACCAGCTGGTCTCCTTCAACCTCTTGCTATCCCAGAATGGAAGTTTGATCATATCGAAATGGACTTCGTGACTGGATTTCCCAAGTCCAAGTGTGGAAATGATGATATCTTCGTTGTCATCGACAAGCTTTCTAAAGTGGCTAATTTCCTTCCAATCAAAGAATCCATCACAGCAGCTCAGTTGGCAGAGCTATACACCTCCAGAATTGTCTCCTTGCACGGCATTCCACAATTGATTTCTTCAGATCGTGGAAGCATCTTCACTTCTAAGTTCTTGGACTCCTTTCAGAAGGCCATGGGCACAAACATTCGCTTCAGCACAGCTTTCCATCCTCAAACTAGTGGCCAAGTCGAGCGAGTCAATCAAATTCTTGAAGATATGCTCAGGGCTTGTGTTATTTCCTTTGGCATGAAATGGGAAGATTGTCTTCCATATGCCGAATTCTCCTACAACAACAGCTTCCAAGCGAGTTCAGGCAAGGCCCCATTCCAGATTCTCTATGGCAGAAAGTGCCGTACTCCTCTCAATTGGTCAGAGACTGTTGAACGCCAACTTCCTGGAAATGACTTAATCACAGAGGCTGAAGAAATGTGTAAAGTCATCCGTGGTAATCTCAAAGCCGCGCAATCGCGCCAGAAGAGTTACTATGATAGTAAGCACCATGATGTGGCTTTCGAGATCGGAGACCATGTCTACCTCTGCGTCTCTTCAATGAAAGGCACTCGTCGCTTCGGTATCAAAGGGAAGCTTGCCCCTAGATACGTGGGTCCTTTCAAGATCATTGGCACAAGAGGCGACCTCGCCTATCAACTTGAGCTTCCTTCCAACTTCGCGAACGTGCACGATGTGTTCCACGTGTCACAGCTCCGCAAGTGCTTCAAGACGCCTGAGCGCACTATCAACTTTGAAGAGATTGTCCTCCAAGAAGATCTGTCTTATCATGAGCACCCCGTTGCTATTCTTGAAGAAACTGAGCGCAAGACTCGCAACAAGTCAATCAAATTCCTGAAAGTGAAGTGGTCGCACCATTTCGACCGAGAAGCCACCTGGGAACGCGAGGACCATCTCCGTTCTGAATATCCAGAGTTCTTTCAGTCATAGATCTCGAGACGAGATCCTCTCGTAGTGGTGGAGTGTTGTAACACCCCGGATGTAATTTCCCATATTTGTAACTCCAACTCTTGCCATTTTCGGCTATGTGTTATGATATTCCCTTTGTGGTCGGGTTTTGTTTGTCGTTTTGCATTTTGTTCATGTCATGCATCCCTTATCATGTCATCATGTGCATTGCATTTGCATACGTGTTCATCTCATGCATCCGAGCATTTTCCCCGTTGTCCGTTTTGCAATCCGGCACTCCCACCTCCTCCGGCGCACTCCTCTTGTTTCTTTTTGTGAGCGGGTGTCAAACGTTCTCGGAATGGACCGAGGCTTGTCAAGTGGCCTTGGTATACCACCGGTAGACCACCGGTCAAGTTTCGTTCCATTTGGAGGTCGTTTGGTACTCCAACGGTTAACCGGGCAACTGCAAAGTCCGTTTGTGTGTGCAGCAAAAACCCCTCTCTAAACAGCCCAAAACCCACCAAACTCTCTTCCATGCTCTAGGTCGTTCGATCACGATCGTGTGGGCGAAAACCGCACTCCGTTTGGAGTCTCCTAGCTCCCTCTACCAATATATTTGCACCCCTCCCGAAATAATCCGCAGTCCAAACCCTAACCCAATCCCTCCGCGCCGCCGGACACGTCCGCCGCCGGCCGGACGAAGCCACCGCCGCCCTCGCCCAATCGGCGCCTGCCATGTGGCCCCGCGCCTCCCACGGCCCG
>NC_057805.1:159128039-159137361 GCF_018294505.1 Triticum aestivum
CCTCGCCGCCTCCACAACGCCGCCGCCTCCGCCCGCGGCCCCACCCGCCGGACCCGGGCGCCTCGCCTCCTCTCCCTCCCCGATCCGGGCTGCCGTCTCCTCCTCCTCTCCCGTCGCCGGCGACGAGCCCGAGCCCCGATCTGGATCCAGAGATCGAGAAGGTTGACTTCTCCTTCTCCCCGAAATCCTCCAAGTCATTTTTCTGTCACATTACATGCACATGTTCATCATGGCATAACTCTCTGCATATAGCTCCGTTCCGTGCGTGTAATATATCGAAATGTTCGTCTCATGATGCTCTACATTTTGTTCCATTGCACCATGTTCATTTGAGTCCATCTTGATGCCCAAATCTCTGGTGCAACAGTGCTAGTTGCTGTTATCTGCTGTTGTTTATCAGAACTTGGTGATTTGTTATTTTTGTTGTATTTAATCTGTGCATCTTATGGGCATGAGCTCTACATGTGTTTTGTTGTATGCCATGCCATCCTTACAGAGGTGTATGCCATGTATTTTTTTGATCTCTGTGGTGACTAGGACAAGCATGCAAACTAGGCTCCATAATGTTTTGTCATGCGTTGCCTTGTGGTGAGTGCATCAAGCTCACCAAGATGCCTTCATATTATTGTTTCTGCCATGCTCTGTTTTCTGCCAAGTCTGAAACCTGATAACGAAACTTGCTATGTTTACATGGTTGCCATCATATCTTCTGGTCCTTTTTGGCTTATGGTCAGTAAGAGATTTTTGTCATATGCATTTAGTAAAATACTTTCATGCCTTGTTTTGCCATGTTATGTTCCTGTAGCATGTTGATTTCGTGCTCTGAACATTGCTACCTGATGCTGTTTCAGGCATGTCCAGTAATTTCACTAAGTCTGTGATCCTGTTATCTTTTGCACTTTTGCCATGCTTGTTTGAGCCTGTTATGTTATGATCTAGCCGTAGCTCAGTGTTCATCTTTTGTCAAGCATCTCCTGTAGATTACTCCCATATGCTTTGTTGCTATGTTGGAGTGCTGTAGATTTGTTACTTGTTGCATTCTAAGTGCTATCATGCTGTTAATCGCAGATTCGTGTCTTTCTTGTTTTGCTTGCCATTTGCAAACCGTGCATCCGTTTCCGGTGATCTTTATATCGATTTCGACCGAACTCTTCTCATCTTTCCAGTGGCATGCTTGGTTTGCCAAGTTACTACCTTGTTCATCATTTTCCTTCCGGAGCACGCATATACATCGCATATCATACATGTTTTGCAATCATGTTGCTTGTGCATTTCTCGTGATTGATTGTGGTTCCGTTGCTTGTGTTCTTGTCTTGGGTAGAGCCGGGAGACGAGTTCGTGAACGAGGAACCTGTTGAGTACGCTTACGAGGATCAAGCTTTCGACAACTCTAAGAACCTTGCAGGCAAGATGACCATACCCTCGAAATCACTTCTATCTTTGCTTTGCTAGTTGTTCGTTCTGTTGCCATGCTCCGCTACCTACCACTTGCTATATCATGCCTCCCATATTGCCATGTCAGCCTCCAACCATCCTTTTCCTAACAAACCGTTGTTTGGCTTAGTTACCGCTTTTGCTCAGCCCTTCTTATAGCGTTGCTAGTTGCAGGTGAAGATGAAGTTGGTTCCATGTTGGAACATGGATATTTTGGGATATCACAATATCTCTTATTATATTAATGCATCTATATATTTTGGTAAAGGGTGGAAGGCTCGGCCTTATGCTTGGTGTTTTGTTCCACTCTTGCCGCCCTAGTTTCCGGCATACCGGTATTATGTTCCTTGAGTTTGCGTTCCTTACGCGGTTCGGTGATTTATGGGACCCCCTTGACAGTTCGCCTTGAATAAAACTCCTCCAGCAAGGCCCAACCTTGGTTTTACCATTTGCCACCTAAGCCTTTTTCCCCCGGGTTTTCTAGAGCCCGAGGGTCATATTTATTTTAAACCCCCGGGCCAGTGTTCCTCTGAGTGCTGGTCCAAACTAGAGCCCTTTGCTGCGCCACCTTGGGGAAACTCGAGGATTGGTTTTAGTTGTACGGACTGCTCATCCGGTGTGCCCTGAGAACGAGATATGTGCAGCTCCTATCGGGATTTGTCGGCACATTCGGGCGGCTTTGCTGGTCTTGTTTTACCATTGTCGAAATGTCTTGTAAACCGGGATTCCAAGACTGATCGGGTCTTTCCGGGAGAAGGTTTATCCTTCGTTGGCCGTGAGAGCTTATGATGGGCTAAGTTGGGACACCCCTGCAGGGTAATATCTTTCGAAAGTCGTGCCCGCGGTTATGAGGCAGATGGGAATTTGTTAATGTCCGGTTGTAGAGAACTTGTCACTTGATCCAGGTAAAATACATCAACTGTGTGTGTAGCCGTGATGGTCTCTTCTCGACGGAGGCCGGGAATTGAACGCGGTTTGAGTTATGAATGACGTAAGTAGGAGTTCAGGATCACTTCTTGGTCATTACTAGTGGACGACCGTTCCGTTGCTTCTCTTCTCGCTCTCTTTTGCGTATGTTAGCCACTATATATGCTTAGTGCCTGCTGCAGCTCCACCCCATTACACCATCCTTTCCTATAAGCTTAAATAGTCTTGATCTCGCGGGTGTGAGATTGCTGAGTCCTCGTGACTCACAGATTCTACCAAAACAGTTGCAGGTACCGACGATGCTAGTGCAGATGATGGGATCGACCTCAAGTGGGAGTTCGATGAGGAACGTGGTCGTTACTATGTGTCTTTTCCTGATTATCAGTAGTGGAGCCCAGTTGGGACGATCGGGGATCTAGCATTTGGGGTTATCTTATTTCATTTGGATCTTGACCGTAGTCGGTCTATGTGTGGATTTTGGATGATGTATGAATTATATTTATGTATTGTGTGAAGTGGCGATTGTAAGCCAACTCTCTATCCCATTCTTGTTCATTACATGGGATTGTGTGAAGATGACCCTTCTTGCGACAAAACCACAATGCGGTTATGCCTCTAAGTCGTGTCTCGACACGTGGGAGATATAGCCGCATCGTGGGCGTTACAAGTTGGTAATCAGAGCCATCCCCGACTTAGGAGCCCCCTGCTTGATCGAATCGCTGGCGTTGTTGAGTCTAGAACAAAAATGTTTTGAGTCTTAGGATTATATATATCGGAGAGTAGGATTCTTTTTACTCCTCAGTCCCTTCGTCGCTCTGGTGAGGTCTCCTGACGTAGAAGTTTTGACTCTTCTCTCCTCAAATTTCACTAAAAAAATTAGGATCACGCGGGTATCTTAGAATCGTTCCGATGGTTTTGTGATGAGAACATTGTTCTTGGTGCCTCCTGACATTTAGGGGTTGTGGCAGTGTCCCGGGGAGTTGAGCTCCGAGGTGTTGTCGTCACAATTTTATCGTTGCAGTTCTGGAATACCTGAGTTTCGCCGACATCGAAGTCTCTCTTATGCAGTTGTTGGTGAGATCACCTCGACGCCACCCAGTACTGGGGCGGGAGTTCGGGAGTATTGCCATAACTCGTATAACGGATGCTTTTTGAAGGTTGAGGTACACGATTTCCGAAGGTTTCTTGGTTATGTGTTGACGGATGGATACAACTGGATCTAGGGATTGCTAGTTTGGGTGATATATTTTGTGTCCCCTCTATCCCCAACACCAGATTGCATAACCAGAAAGTTTCGGGAGTTTATAAGTGGGAATTCAAGTAGCTCTTAGGATATCTTTCTGACAAACGCATGATATGAGATTGGGGTTCGACGTCTAGTGGTCCGCCTTTCCACGGTTGGTTTTACAGTGGTCTCGTAGTGTCTTAAAGAGTCCTTGTCTATGCCGACTCGGGGACGCTTCGTATGTCATGTGCACTGCCTTGTACATGATGGTGCTGTACGATCGAGCCCGTGTGGGCCCCACCACGAAAACTTCAGACGAAATCTCTATCATACGTTTGTTCCGGCTTATTCTGCAAGCCAATACTTTGTTTTGTTTTGAATTGTGGTATTCGAGTTGCTTCGAAGTCAAATGTTTATTCCATACTTTTTTTCTAAGTGGCTTCTCAACTTAATGGAAGTGTGATGATTTACTACGGAATTCATTCGTTCATCCTCGTTCGAATGTTTATTGTGAAGGCTATATGTTGCAATTTCTGTCCGTTGATTCTACTTATCTATTTGTCTATCAAGATGCTAACGGATGTCACCCTCTTCAGGATGGCTCCGCCAACGCGTCAGAATCCGGATCGCAATGAAGGGAGTCCGGCGAACCCTCCGCCACCACCTCCGCCTCCGGAGGCATGGCAAGCTATCAGGGCAGCCACCAACGCCAATGCTTAGATGATTCTGCAACTCTTGCAAGAACGCACCCAAGGGCAAGGAAATCAAGGCCAAGGCAACAATCAGCCTCACTTCGCTACCCTCAACCAGTTTCTCGCAAATCAGCCCAAGTCTTTCAGCTACTATGCCGAGGCCACGGATGCCGATGATTGGCTCGTGGACATCAACAAGCATTTTGAATGTAGCAATGTCAGGCCTGAGGACTATGTCAAGTTCGCTTCTTTTCAGCTCAAGGACCAAGCTGCTGATTGGTATCAACAATACAAAGATTCTAGAGGAGGTCGTGTGATCACTTGGACTGACTTCTGTCGGGACTTCAAAGCGCACCACATTCCACAAAGTGTTGTTGAGAGCAAGCGTGAGGAGTTCCGCAATCTCAAGCAAGGCAACATGTCTGTGTATCAATTCAATATCCAGTTTCAGAAACTTGCTCGCTTCGCTAAACAAGACATTCCTGATGAAAAGAGCATGATCTATCACTTCAGAGGTGGCCTTAGAGAGGATCTGCAGTTAGCTCTCGTTCTTGTTGAGCCTACTCAATTTGATCAATTCTATAACATGGCACTGAAGCAAGAGGCTGCTCAGCTCAAGTGTGAGGCTTCTAAGAAGAGAGTCAGGGACACAGTTCAGTCTTCTTCTTCCTCACTAGTGGCTGCTAAGCAACAGAAGTTCTGGTTGCCTCCTCCTCCATTTCGTCAGCCTTACCAGCAGAAGAACAAAAGTGGCCATGGATCTTCCCACTCTTCCAACTCTGGCTATCAGAACAAGTCTCAGAATCAAGCTCCACAGTCCAATGCTCCTTATCATCGTCCACTCTCAGAGGTGACTTGCAACAAGTATCAGCAGAAAGGTCACTATGCTAACAAGTGCTTCAACCAAAGGCGCCTTCCGCCTCCTCCTCCTGTCAGATCTTCCAGCAATGCAGTGGTCAAGCATAATCCAAAGTCTGCTAAGGTGAACATGATGAATGCTGCTCAAGCAGAGGAATCTACTGATGTGATAATGGGTAATCTCTCTATTAATGATATTCCTGCAAAAGTTCTTTTTGATACTGGTGCATCGCATTCTTTCATTTCAAGACCTTTTGTGGCTATGCATGATCTGGTTACGGAAGTATTGCCGAGTCCTCTATATATTGTTTCTCCGGCTCGACAACTTACTTCTCGAGCATTCGTTCGGGATTCCGTAATCAAGATGGGCGACTATAAATTTCTGTCTTCTCCAGTTGTTCTTGGTGACTCGGATATTGATCTAATTCTCGGGATGGACTGGCTTTCTAAGCACAAGGCTCAACTTGATTGTGCTGCCAGGGAAATTCAATTGACACACTCTTCTGAGGATGTTATCATTTATGCCGCTCGTGATGAAACCATTCGGTTATTTTCTCTCAATGAGAAGGGCGAATTGAATGCCATCTCTCAGATTCCAGTCGTTTGTGAGTACCAAGATGTCTTTCCAGAAGAGCTTCTGGGTATGCCTCCTCACCGGCCAGTTGAGTTCGTTATCGATCTTGAGCCGGGCACTGAACCCGTTTGCAAGCGTCCATACAAGCTTGGACCCAAGGAGCTGAAGGAATTGAACAAACAGCTCGATGAACAAGAGCATCTGGGTTTGATCAGACCGAGCTCTTCTCCATGGGGTTGTGGTGTTCTTTTTGTCCAGAAGAAGGATGGCACGGACCGACTTTGTGTCGACTACCGTCCATTGAACAAGAAGACAATCAAGAACAAGTATCCACTTCCCAACATCAATGAGCTATTCGAGCAACTCAAAGGTGCTAAAGTATTCTCCAAGCTTGACCTTCGTATGGGTTATCATCAGATTCGCATTCGTGAAGACGATATTCCCAAGACAGCATTCAGAACAAGCTTTGGTTCTTATGAATATACTGTCATGTCTTTCGGTCTTGTCAATGCTCCTCCAACATTCTCTCGGATGATGAATTTCATCTTCAACCCCTATACCAATGAATTTTTCTGGTGTATCTCGATGATATATTGGTCTTCTCCAAGAATAAGAAGGATCATGCCAAACATTTGCGATTGCTGCTCGACAAGCTCAGAGAGTATCAATTCTATGCGAAGTTCTCAAAATGTGAGTTTTGGCTTGATGAAGTTCTTTACCTTGGTCACATCATCTCTGCCAAGGGCATCGCTGTTAACCCCGAGAAGGTATCCGCAATTGTGAATTGGGAACCTCCTCAGAATGTCAAGCAGCTCCGCAGTTTTCTTGGTCTTGCAAGCTATTGCCAAAGATTCATTGAGAATTTCTCCAAGATTGCAAAGCCTCTTTCCAACCTCCTCCAGAAGCATGTGAAGTATGTCTGGTCTCCTGAGTGTGATTTTTCTTTCAACACTCTCAAAGAGAAACTAGTCACAGCTCCTGTCTTGACTCCTCCTGATGAATCCAAGCCATTTGAAGTTTTCTGTGATGCTTCTCTCCAAGGTCTCGGTGCTGTGTTAATGCAAGAGAAGAAAGTTGTGGCCTATACCTCTCATCAGTTGAAGCCGAACAAAAAGAACTACCCCACTCACGATCTTGAGTTGGCGGCAGTTGTCCACGCATTAATAACGTGGAGACATCTCTTGTTGGGAAGACAAGTGGACATATTCACCGATCACAAGAGTCTCAAGTACATCTTCACTCGGCCCAACCTCAACCTTAGGCAGACAAGATGGGTCGAAATGATTCAAGAGTATAATCCGAGTATTGAATATACTCCAGGCAAAGCCAATGTCATTGCAGATGCTTTGAGCAAGAAGGCTTATTGCAACAGCTTAATTCTCAAGCCTTTCCAACCAGATCTTTGTGAAGCTTTCCGCAAGCTGAATCTCCAAGTTGTTCCTCAAGGTTTTCTTGCCAACCTCATAGTCTCTCCTACTTTGGAAGATCAAATTCGTGAGGCACAACTCCTGGACACCATGGTGAAGAAGGTGAAACGTGGTATCGAAAAGGGTCTTTCAAAATACAAGTGCTATCGCATTGATGACAGAAACACTTTATTCTTCGAGGACCGGATTGTGGTTCCTAAAGGTGATCTAAGGAAAGTCATAATGAACGAGGTGCACAATTCTCTTCTTTCCATTCATCCTAGAAGTACGAAGATGTACCATGACCTCAAGCAGTCGTATGGTGGACTCGAATGAAGCGAGAAATTGCTCAATTCGTGAATGAATGTGATGTCTGTCGAAGAGTGAAAGCAGAACACCAATGACCAGCTGGTCTCCTTCAACCTCTTGATATCCTAGAATGGAAGTTTAATCATATCGAAATGGACTTCGTGACTGGATATCCCAAGTCCAAGCGTGGAAATGATGCTATCTTCATTGTCATCGACAAGCTTTCTAAAGTGGCTCATTTCCTTCCAATCAAAGAATCCATCACAGCAGCTCAGTTGGCAGAGCTATACACCTCCAGAATTGTCTCCTTGCACGGAATTCCACAATTGATTTCTTCAGATCGTGGAAGCATCTTCACTTCAAAGTTCTGGGACTCCTTTCAGAAGGCCATGGGCACAAACATTCGCTTCAGCACAGCTTTCCATCCTCAAACTAGTGGCCAACTCGAGCGAGTCAATCAAATTCTTGAATATATGCTCAGGGCTTGTGTCATTTCCTTTGGCATGAAATGGGAAGATTGTCTTCCATATGCCGAATTCTCCTACAACAACAGCTTCCAAGTGAGTTCGGGCAAGGCCCCATTCGAGATTCTCTATGGCAGAAAGTGCCGTACTCCTCTCAATTGGTCAGAGACTGTTGAACGCCAACTTCCTGGAAATGACTTAATCACAGAAGCTGAAGAAATGTGTAAAGTCATCCGTGATAATCTCAAAGCCGCGCAATCGCGCCAGAAGAGTTACTATGATAGTAAGCACCATGATGTGGCTTTCGAGATCGGAGACCATGTCTACCTCTGCGTCTCTCCAATGAAAGGCACTCGTCGCTTCGGTATCAAAGGGAAGCTTGCCCCTAGATACGTGGGTCCTTTCAAGATCATTGGCACAAGAGGCGACCTCGCCTATCAACTTGAGCTTCCTTCCAACTTCGCGAACGTGCACGATGTGTTCCACGTGTCACAGCTCCGCAAGTGCTTCAAGACGCCTGAGCGCACTATCAACTTCGAAGAGATTGTCCTCCAAGAAGATCTGTCTTATCATGAGCACCCCGTTGCTATTCTTGAAGAAACTAAGTGCAAGACTCGCAACAAGTCAATCAAATTCCTGAAAGTGAAGTGGTCGCACCATTTCGACCGAGAAGCCACCTGGGAATGCAAGGACCATCTCCGTTCTGAATATCCGGAGTTCTTTCAGTCCTAGATCTCGAGACGAGATCCTCTCGTAGTGGTGGAGTGTTGTAACACCCCGGATGTAATTTCCCATATTTGTAACTCCAACTCTTGCCATTTTCGGCTATGTGTTATGATATTCCCTTTGTGGTCGGGTTTTGTTTGTCGTTTTGCATTTTGTTCATGTCATGCATCCCTTATCATGTCATCATGTGCATTGCATTTGCATACGTGTTCATCTCATGCATCCGAGCATTTTCCCCGTTGTCCGTTTTGCAATCCGGCACTCCCACCTCTTCCGGCGCACTCCTCTTGTTTCTTTTTGTGAGCGGGTGTCAAACATTCTCGGAATGGACCGAGGCTTGTCAAGTGGCCTTGGTATACCACCGGTAGACCACCGGTCAAGTTTCGTTCCATTTGGAGGTCGTTTGGTACTCCAACGGTTAACCGGGCAACTGCAAAGTCCGTTTGTGTGTGCAGCAAAAACCCCTCTCTAAACAGCCCAAAACCCACCAAACTCTCTTCCATGCTCTAGGTCGTTCGATCACGATCGTGTGGGCGAAAACCGCACTCCGTTTGGAGTCTCCTAGCTCCCTCTACCTATATATTTGCACCCCTCCCGAAATAATCCGCAGTCCAAACTCTAACCCTATCCCTCCGCGCCGCCGGACACATCCGCCGCCGGCCGGACGAAGCCGCCGCCGCCCTCGCCCAATCGGTGCCTGCCACGTG
>NC_057805.1:159137787-159162106 GCF_018294505.1 Triticum aestivum
CCGCCCGACGCCTCCTCGCCTCGCCGCCTCCACAACGCCGCCGCCTCGCCGCCTCCGCCCGCGGCCCCACCCGCCGGACCCGGGCGCCTCGCCTCCTCTCCCTCCCTGATCCGCGCCGCCGTCTCCTCCTCCTCTCCTGTCGCCGGCGACGAGCCCGAGCCCCGATCTGGATCCAGAGATCGAGAAGGTTGACTTCTCCTTCTCCCCGAAATCCTCCAAGTCATTTTTCCGTCACATTACATGCACCTGTTCATCATGGCATAACTCTCTGCATATAGCTCCGTTCCGTGTGTGTAATATATCGAAATGTTCGTCTCATGATGCTCTACATTTTGTTCCATTGCACCATGTTCATTTGAGTCCATATTGATGCCCAAATCTCTGGTGCAAGAGTGCTAGTTGCTGTTATCTGCTGTTGCTTATCAGAACTTGGTGATTTGTTATTTTTGTTGCATTTAATCTGTGCATCTTATGGGCATGAGCTCTACATGTGTTTTGTTGTATGCCATGCCATCCTTACAGAGGTGTATGCCATGTATTTTTGTGATCTCTGTGGTGACTAGCACAATCTTGCAAACTAGGCTCCGTAATGTTTCTGATTTCAGGGACTTAGAGACTCTTGCCATGGATAGCTTTATAAACATGCCATCTTGCTGTAGGTATGCTTATTTTGTCATGCGTTGCCTTGTGGTGACTGCATCAAGCTCACCAAGATGCCTTCATATTATTGTTTCTGCCATGCTCTGTTTTCTGCCAAGTCTGAAACCTGATAACGAAACTTGCTATGTTTACATGGTTGCCATCATATCTTCTGGTCCTTTTTGGCTTATGGTCAGTAAGGGATTTTTGTCATATGCATTTAGTAGAATACTGTCATGCCTTGTTTTGCCATGTTAAGTTCCTGTAGCATGTTGATTGCGTGCTCTGAACATTGCTACCTGATGCTGTTTCAGGCATGTCCAGTAATTTCACCAAGTCTGTGATCCTGTTATCTTTTGCACTTTTGCCATGCTTGTTTGAGCCTGTTATGTTGTGATCTAGCCATAGCTCAGTGTTCATCTTTTGTCAAGAATCTCCTTTATATTACTTCCATATGCTTTGTTGCTATGTTAGAGTGCTGTAGCATTGTTACTTGTTGCATTCTAAGTGCTATCATGCTGTTAATCGCAGATTCGTGTCTTGTTTTGCTTGCCATTTGCAAACCGTGCATCCGTTTCCGGTGATCTTTATATCGATTTCGACCGAAATCTTCTCATCTTTCCAGTGGCATGCTTGGTTTGCCAAGTTACTGCCTTGTTCATTATTTTCCTTCCGGAGCACGCATAGGCATCACATATCATATCTCGCATATCATACATGTTTTGCAATCATGTTGCTTGTGCATTTCTCGTGATTGATTGTGGTTTCGTTGCTTGTGTTCTTGTCTTGGGTAGAGCTGGGAGACGAGTTCATGAACGAGGAACCTGTTGAGTATGCTTACGAGGATCAAGCTTTCGACAACTCTGAGAACCTTGGAGGCAAGATGACCATACCCTCGAAATCACTTCTATCTTTGCTTTGCTAGTTGTTCGTTCTGTTGCCATGCTCTGCTACCTATCACTTGCTATATCATGCCTCCCATATTGCCATGTCAGCCTCTAACCATCCTTTTCCTAGCAAACCGTTGTTTGGCTTAGTTACCGCTTTTGCTCAGCCCTTCTTATAGCGTTGCTAGTTGCAGGTGAAGATGAAGTTGGTTCCATGTTGGAACATGGATATTTTGGGATATCACAATATCTCTTATTATATTAATGCATCTATATATTTTGGTAAAGGGTGGAAGGCTCGGCCTTATGCCTGGTGTTTTGTTCCACTCTTGCCGCCCTAGTTTCCGGCATACCGGTATTATGTTCCTTGAGTTTGCGTTCCTTACGCGGTTGGGTGATTTATGGGACCCCCTTGACAGTTCGCCTTGAATAAAACTCCTCCAGCAAGGCCCAACCTTGGTTTTACCATTTGCCACCTAAGCCTTTTTCCCCCGGGTTTTCTAGAGCCCGAGGGTCATCTTTATTTTAAACCCCCGGGCCAGTGTTCCTCTGAGTGCTGGTCAAACTAGAGCCCTTTGCAGCGCCACCTTGGGGAAACTCGAGGATTGGTTTTAGTTGTACGGACTGCTCATCCGATGTGCCCTGAGAACGAGATATGTGCAGCTCCTATCGGGATTTGTCGGCACATTCGGGCGGCTTTGCTGGTCTTGTTTTACCATTGTCGAAATGTCTTGTAAGCCGGGATTCTGAGACTGATTGGGTCTTTCCGGGAGAAGGTTTATCCTTCGTTGGCCGTGAGAGCTTATGATGGGCTAAGTTGGGACACCCCTGCAGGGTAATATCTTTCGAAAGTCGTGCCCGCGGTCATGAGGCAGATGGGAATTTATTAATGTCCGGTTGTAGAGAACTTGTCACTTGATCCAAGTAAAATACATCAACTGTGTGTGTAGCCGTGATGGTCTCTCTCGGCGGAGGCCGGGAATTCAACGCGGTTTGAGTTATGAATGACGTAAGTAGGAGTTCAGGATCACTTCTTGGTCATTACTAGTGGACGACCGTTCCGTTGCTTCTCTTCTCGCTCTCTTTTGCGTATGTTAGCCACTATATATGCTTAGTGCCTGCTGCAGCTCCACCCCATTACACCATCCTTTCCTATAAGCTTAAATAGTCTTGATCTCGCGGGTGTGAGATTGCTGAGTCCTCGTGACTCACAGATTCTACCAAAACAGTTGCAGGTACCGACGATGCTAGTGCAGATGATGGGATCGACCTCAAGTGGGAGTTCGATGAGGAACGTGGTCGTTACTATGTGTCTTTTCCTGATGATCAGTAGTGGAGCCCGGTTGGGATGATCGGGGATCTAGCATTTGGGGTTATCTTATTTCATTTGGATCTTGGCCGTAGTCGGTCTATGTGTGGATTTTGGATGATGTATGAATTATATTTATGTATTGTGTGAAGTGGCGATTGTAAGCCAACTCTTTATCCCATTCTTGTTCATTACATGGGATTGTGTGAAGATGACCCTTCTTGCGACAAAACCACAATGCGGTTATGCCTCTAAGTCGTGCCTCGACACGTGGGAGATATAGCCGCATCGTGGGCGTTACACCTTTGGCGTCCGCTTTTGGTGCCTTTGTCGTCCGCCATGGAAGACGGCAAATTAGCTGATTCATGTAGTGTGACCCGCATGTACCATAGATCTCGCCACCCACATGCCTGAGAACTGTGATCCATGTCCTCGCCACCTTGCATCACGGCTGGTGGTGCCTTTCCTGTCGGGGCTGCCGCCCTGGCGCCTGATGCCCTCTTCGTACAGGAAGGAGCAGCAGAGGCCCCACCGCCACCTTCCACGGTAGCGCCTCGGGCTTGCCCAACGGCTGTCTCAGGCAGTAGCAAGGCAGGCATCGGCGCTAGCTAGGGCTGTCGCCCTCGAGTCACCCGCGTGGGGCAACGTGAGGATACTGATTTTCTCAGGTGTCTTGCACCTCTGTGAACGTATTCCCTTGTCTAACTCGACACTACTTAGGCCTGTAGTACATGTGAGAGATAGAGAAGGAGAAATAAAAAATATTTTTTCATCTCTATATCTTTCTCTGTTGCTCTTTACTTGTACATGACGGAGAGATTAAAAAGGCGTGAGCCTTACTGTTGACACCACACTTCTGTTTCCGCGATCTCGTTTAGACGAAAACCCTCTCCCGTCCGAAATCCGCCTGCGTTAAGGGGGACCTCCTGAGCGCGCCTCAGGAGCTCTTACCGGACCTCGAGTCGCTCACCTCCTGGCCTTGCACACGGCATTGCGACCTGGCATACCAGCAACGGCGGAAGCTTACCTGGGGACCAGATCTCAGCAACGCAGGGCACTAAGCTATCACGAGGGGAAAAGGGCTTGAGTTTAAATGAGAGATGCCAACACAACTTAGAAACATGAATAAAACATTAAGATAAAAGGCGCGAGCACCGCAGTTTCTTACACACCCCCGCGGGGCCCTTCATGATTTCTGGTGCAGGAAATAAAAACAAAAGAAATGGCCTCTCGAAGGCTGCAGCTCCTGAGGCGCTGACTCCAGCGTCGTGGCGCCTAGTCGGAGTCCTCCTCCTTGATCGGGGCGCGGCGATGTGGCGGCTCGTCATAGTCGTCGTCGCTCGAGCTCCCCCCGGAGGAAGTGTCGTCGCTGCTGGAGGTGTCGCGGCCATCGCCAAGGGCAAGTTTGCCGCCGAGGACGTCGCCATTGCGATGGCCGTCATCATCGGAGAGGCGGTCGCCGCCGCTGTCGCCCTCCGGGTAGCACCCAAGGCACCCACCGTCTTCCCCGAAGATCTTGACAAAGAGCGTCGTACTTGAAGTGGAGGGTGTGCCTCCCCTTCAAGTCGCGGGCGCGGGCGAACGACTGCCACCGCCGGGTCAGGTAGACGTAGCCCGAGGGGGTGACCTCAACCTCCACCCACGAAGACCGGTTGCAGTAGCCATCAAGCAGGTAGACGTAGCCCGAGGGGGTGACCTCAACCTCCACCCACGAAGACCGGTTGTAGTAGCCATCAAGCTGCAGCCACAGCCCGACGGGTCCTCCCGCCGGCAGCTCCTCCATGAAAGAGTGCGGGAGCCGAATCCAGGTGCCCAGCAGCCTCTCCATCCACACCACAAACTCTCGGGCCATGTTGTCCGAGTGAGACCGCGGGTGAGGTGGCCGGGTGGCCACCTCGTGCCTTCCCCCTCGGCCTCGGCCGCCACGCCGTCCGCGGCCGCTTTCGCGGGAGGGGTTCTTCCCACGGCTGCCGGAGCCGATGCGGACCCCCAACGGAGCGCGTTCGTGCAGTAGGGGAACCGCCGCGGGCATCGCGGTGGTCTTCCGAGGGCGTCCACGCCCCCTCTTCGATAGTGCCTCTGGCTCCTCTCTGGGCGCCTTACCTTTTTCGGCAGCGGATAACCTTCTCACTGGCGCCATGGCTACTACATCGAATGAAGAAACAAGAAGACAAAGATGGGCTGGGGGCTCCGCTCCGCTCGCCCTCTTATAGACGATCGGAGAAAGCCAACTGGCGTCCCTTCGCATTCGGGGAAAGGATGGCCCCGCGTCGCACGCCAGACTTTTGTCAGTCTGGGCAGTTGCCGAGGCAACGTGGGGAAGTGGTGGCGTCTGCGTCCCGTCGTGTGCCACCAGTCAAGCCTGGCCCGCAGGCGATTGGGGCCCATGCCGCTTCGCTCTTCACGTCGAAGCCAAGCCGAGCGCGCCTTAGGCTCGGGGGTTACTGTCGACGTTCTAGGATCGGGGGTACCCAGACCTGCCTGCCCACGGCCCAGCGCGTGGCCCCGTCGACGGCTCGATACGGCCCAGCTACAAGACCTCAAGGGCAATACCCTCGCGAGGCACACCAAGACCTCCCGCGGAGCAGCTTCCCAAGCTTGCCTCCCAAGGAGAGGAGATCTCTATGCAAGCCTCCCGCCTCACGAGGCGCGTGATGACGTGAGCCATGAGAACCTAGGCCAGGCAGGCGCCAGCTGGCATAGTCCAGGACAGTTTCCTCTTTCGTGCTAAGGAGGCAAGGACGTACGTGGGTTCCCAAGGGATCCCCCAAAGGTTCCATTCCGGTGCAACAAGACCAAGACCATGAGCTCGGCAGGACAGATGTCATCCCCGAGCCCACCACTACGTCATGACCAGAAGCTTTGAAGGCGAAGACCACCTTTCGTCAGGATAAGATTTACTCTTGTCCCCTTTCAAAATGGGCCGCTGTGGTATCCCTTCTCGCCTAAGTTATTAGGGAAGAGGACCAGGGCCCCTATAAATATAGGCTAGTCTCCACCATAGAGGGATCGAACCCTTCGGCCATTGAGCTCTCCAGAGGCAGCTCATCCACTTGTACTAGTTCATCCTCATCCTCCTCCGAGGCAATCCACCACAAAGCAGGAGTAGGGTTTTACACCGCAAGGTGGCCCGTGAAGGAAATATTCCCTAGAGGCAATAATAAAGTTATTATTTATATTTCCTTATATCATGATAAATGTTTGTTATTCATGCTAGAATTGTATTAACCGGAAACTTAGTACATGTGTGAATACATAGACAAACAGAGTGTCACTAGTATGCCTCTACTTGACTAGCTCGTTGAATCAAAGATGGTTAAGTTTCCTAGCCATAGACATGAGTTGTCATTTGATTAACGGGATCACATCATTAGAGAATGATGTGATTGACTTGACCCATTCCGTTAGCTTAGCACCTAATCGTTTAGTATGTTGCTATTTCTTTCTTCATGACTTATACATGTTCCTATGACTATGAGATTATGCAACTCCCGAATACCGTAGGAACACCTTGTGTGCTATCAAACGTCACAACGTAACTGGGTGATTATAAAGATTCTCTACAGGTGTCTCCGAAGGTGTTTGTTGGGTTGGCATAGATCAAGATTAGGATTTGTCACTCCGAGTATCGGAGAGGTATTTCTGGGCCCTCTCGGTAATGCACATCACTATAAGCCTTGCAAGAAATGTAACTAATGAGTTAGTTGCGGGATGATGCATTACGGAATGAGTAAAGAGACTTGCCGGTAACGAGATTGAACTAGGTATTGAGATACCGACGTTCGGATATCGGGCAAGTAACATACCGATGACAAAGGGAACAACGTATGTTGTTATGCGGTTTGACCGATAAAGATCTTCGTAGAATATGTAGGAGCCAATATGAGCATCCAGGTTCCGCTGTTGGTTATTGACCGGAGATAAGTCTCGATCATGTCTACATAGTTCTTGAACCCGTAGGGTCCGCACGCTTAACGTTCAGTGACGATCGGTAATATGAGTTTATGTGTTTTGATGTACCGAAGGTAGTTCGGAGTCTTGGATATGATCACGGACATGACGAGGAGTCTCGAAATGGTCGAGACATAAAGATCGATATATTGGATGACTATGTTTGGACTTCGGAAGGGTTCCGGGTAAGTTCCGACGAATACCGGAGTACCGGGGGGTTACCGGAACCCCCCAGGGAGTGTAATGCCTCACGGGCCTTGGTGGAGAGAGGAAGGGGCGCCCAGGGCAGGCCGCATGCCCCCTCCCCCTCTAGTCCGAATTGGACAAGGAAGGGGGGCGGCGCCCCCCTTTTTCCTTCCCCCTCTCTCCTCCTTCCTTCCATCCTACTCCTACTCTTGGAAGGGGTGGAATCCTACTCCCGATGGGAGTAGGACTCCCCTTGGGGCGCGCCTAGGAGGCCGGCCTCCTCCCCCTCCTCCACTCCTTTATATACGGGGGAGGGGGGCACCCCATAGACACACAAGTTGATTAGTTGATCTTTTAGCCGTGTGCGGTGCCCCCCTCCACCATAATCCACCTCGGTCATATCATAGCGGTGCTTAGGCGAAGCCCTGCGTCAGTAGCATCATCATCACCGTCATCACGCCGTCGTGCTGACGGAACTCTCCCTCGAAGCTCTGCTGGATCATGAGTTAGTGGGACGTCACCGAGCTGAACATGTGCTGAACTCGGAGGTGACGTGTGTTCGGTACTTGGATCGGTCGGTTCGTGAAGACGTACGACTACATCAACCGCATTGTCATAATGCTTCCGCTTACGGTCTACGAGGGTATGTCGACGACACTCTCCCCTCTCATTGCTATGCATCACCATGATCTTGCGTGTGCGTAGGAAATTTTTTGAAATTACTACGTTCCCCAACAGTGGCATCCGAGCCAGGTTTATGCGTAGATGTTATATGCATGAGTAGAACACAAGTGAGTTGTGGGCGATACAAGTCATACTGCTTACCAGCATGTCATACTTTGATTCGGCGGTATTGTTGGATGAAGCGGCCCAAACCGACATTACGCGTATGCTTACGCGAGACTGGTTCTACCGACGTGCTTCGCACACAGGTGGCTGGCGGGTGTCAGTTTCTCCAACTTTAGTTGAATCGAGTGTGGCTACGCCCAGACCTTGTTGAAGGTTAAAACAGCACATACTTGACGAAATATCGTTGTGGTTTTGATGCGTAGGTAAGAACGGTTCTTGCTCAGCCCGTAGCAGCCACGTAAAACTTGCAACAACAAAGTAGAGGACGTCTAACTTGTTTTTGCAGGGCATGCTGTGATGTGATATGGTCAAGACATGATGCTAAATTTTATTGTATGAGATGATCATGTTTTGTAACGGAGTTATCGGCAACTGGCAGGAGCCATATGGTTGTCGCTTTATTGTATGAAATGCAATCGCCATGTAATTGCTTTACTTTATCACTAAGCGATAGCGATAGTCGTAGAAGCAATAGTTGGTGAGATGACAATGATGCTACGATGGATCAAGATGTCGCGCTGGTGACGATGGTGATCATGACGGTGCTTTTGAGATGCAGATCAAAGGCACAAGATGATGATGGCCATATCATATCACTTATATTGATTGCATGTGATGTTTATCTTTTATGCATCTTATTTTGCTTAGATCGACGGTAGCATTATAAGATGATCTCTCACTAAATTTCAAGGTATAAGTGTTCTCCCTAAGTATGCACCGTTGCGAACGTTCGTCGTGCCGAGACGCCATGTGATGATCGGGTGTGATAAGCTCTACGTTCACATACAACGGGTGCAAGCCAATTTGCACACGCAGAATACTCGGGTTAAACTTGACGAGCCTAGCATATGCAGATATGGCCTCGGAACACTGAGACCGAAAGGTCGAGCGTGAACCATATAGTAGATATGATCAACATAGTGATGTTCACCATTGAAAACTACTCCATCTCACGTGATGATCGGACATGGTTTAGTTGATATGGATCACGTGATCACTTGGATGATTAGAGGGATGTCTATCTAAGTGGGAGTTCTTAAGTAATATGATTAATTGAACTTTAATTTATCATGAACTTAGTCCTGGTAGTATTAGCATATCTATGTTGTAGATCAATAGCTCGTGTTTAGCTCCCCTGTTTTATTTTTTATATGTTCCTAGAGAAAACTAAGTTGAAAGATGTTAGTAGCAATGATGCGGATTGGATCCGTGATCTGAGGATTATCCTCATTGCTGCACAGAAGAATTATGTCCTTGATGCACCGCTAGGTGACAGACCGATTGCAGGAGCAAATGCAGACGTTATGAACGTTTGGCAAGCTCGATATGATGACTACTTGATAGTTTAGTGCACCATGCTTTACGGCTTAGAATCGGGCCTTCAAAGACGTTTTTGAAACGCCACGGAGCATATGAGATGTTCCAAGAGTTGAAATTAGTATTTCAGACTCATGCCCATGTCGAAACGTGTGAGAATAGCTCAGCTAGTGAGCATGTGCTCAGAATGTCTGAGTACTACAATCACTTGAATCAAGTGGGAGTTAATCTTCCAGATAAGATAGTAATTGACGGAGTTCTCTAGTCACTATCACCAAGTTACTAGAACTTCGTGATGAACTATAATATGCAAGGGATACCAAAAACGATTCCCAAGCTCTTCGTGATGCTGAAATCGACGAAGGTGGAAATCAAGAAAAGCATCAAGTGTTGATGGTTGACAAGACCACTAGTTTCAAGAAAAGGGCAAAGGGAAGAAGGGGAACTTCAAATAGAACGGCAAAGCAAGTTGCTGCTCCCGTGAAGAAGCCCCAAAGCTAGACCCGAGCCTGAAACTGAGTGCTTCTACTGCAAAGGAAATGGTCACTGGAAGTGGAACTGCCCTAGATACTTGGCGGATAAGAAGGATGGCAAAGTGAACAAAGGTATATTGGATATACATGATTTTGATGTGTACTTTACTAGTGTTTATAGCAACCCCTCAGCATTTGATACTGGTTCAGTTGCTAAGAGTAGTAACTCAAAACGGGAGTTGCAGAATGAACAGAAACTAGTTAAGGGCGAGGTGACGATGTGTGTTGGAAGTAGTTCCAAGATTGATATGATCATCATCGCACACTCCCTATACTTTCGGGATTAGTGTTGAACCTAAATAAGTGTTATTTGGTGTTTGCGTTGAGCATGAATATGATTTGATCATGTTTATTGCAATACGGTTATTCATTTAAGTTAGAGAATAATTGTTGTTCTGTTTACATGAATAAAACCTTCTATGGTCATACACCCAATGAAAATGGTTTGTTGGATCTCGATCGTAGTGATACACATATTTATAATATTGAAGCCAAAAGATGCAAAGTTAATAATGATAGCGCAACTTATTTGTGGCACTGCCGTTTAGGTCATATTGGTGTAAAGCGCATGAAGAAACTCCATGCTGATGGGATTTTGGAATCACTTGATTATGAATCACTTGATGCTTGCTAACCATGCCTTATGGGCAAGATGACTAAGACTCCGTTCTCCGGAACAATGGAGCGAGCAACTGACTTATTGGAAATAATACATACTGATGTATGCGATCCGATGAGTGTTGAGGCTCGCGGCGGGTGTCGTGGAATTGTCACGGCAGATGTCCTTGGTGTGAGGACTTAGTCGCGAGGCCAACGCATCTATGTAGTAGCTTGAGAGGGGTTGAGCGGAATCGAGAGACGCAACACAAGACGAGGATTTAGACAGCTTCGGGCCCCGGGAAACATCATCCGGTAACAACCCTACATGCTGTTTGAGGCTAGGTCTCATTATGCTCATGAGAGAGTCGCCGGTAAGCCGGCTCTTTGTGTCTAGCCCTAGAGATTGTTTCTTGTTGCTCGTCCCTCTTTGGGGAGCCCTGCCCCCTCCTTATATAAGTCGGAGGGGCGGGTTACATATGGAGTCCTAGTAGGACTAGGGCTAATCTATCTTTTCTTACAAGTTGAATACAAGTCCGGGTCTTGCTTCCGCGTAAAGGAAATATTCGTCATCCCTTTGCTTTTAAGCCGGCCCACCATAACATGAGCCGGCCTTCTGGGCCTTGGGCCTAGTCTTCTATCTGACCCGCTGTCGGGGTCATCCGTGAGTCGTCAGGCTCGTGAGTCGTCTGACAGTGAGCCGCCAGACCCGTGAGTCGCCAGTCCTCCGGCGGGTCACGGTGAAGCGCCAAGTCCGGCCGGGTCATACTTCCGGCCGGGTCATACTGCGGGGTATATCCCCGACATTAGCCCCCAGTTTAATTTGGATTTATCCATATTAAACTAATCTGCAATATAAACACAAGAACAAATTTGACAGGTTGTGTTCTGGGTTAAATATTCTTTGTAAGCCGGCACTTGATCATCCTTAAGTCCTTGTCATCTTCCTTCTTGATATGTATCCATCATCTCATAGCAAATGTCTTTAGCAGATATGTTCAAATTTTGCCAATGCAAAAAATCCAGATACTTCCTTTGAAAATCCGGGTCAACAGGCCAGCTTCAGAGTCAATTTGCTGACATTGGTCTCTTGTTGAGAAATATTGTAAGAGATAATCCGCTTGAGTCGGCTTTCAATGCTCTTACTTGACAAAAATATTGGTCTTCAACTATTCAACTTATATTCAGCCGGCTTAAACATATAAAACTTGCCGGTTTATGAGTACCAAAATTGCCGGGTTATAAATAGATGATGCCAAGTCATAATTGTCGCCGACGCCGGTTTATGATTTTTGTAGATACCAGGTCAATCTGATTTACTCAAAACTGAGAATTTGAAGATATTTCTCCCTTATATCCATATTATCTGTAGCCCCCAAGAGCCGGTTTAATCAGCATGAATAAGCCGGGACTTATCACCATGGCTTTAAATAAAATCCAGTTGTGTAGCCCCCAAGAGTCGGCTATAGTCATAGTAGTGTAGCCGGGTCATCCTAGAATTGTCTTCAGCATAGAGCAATATACATTAGCCCCCAAGTGTCGGGTCATTATGTAATAATGAGCAGGGACTTTGTAAATATGATGATGTAAATTTGAGCAGTAACGTGTAGCCCCCAAGGGCCGGCTTAGTAAGATAATACTGAGCTGGGACTTTTCATTGGAAATAATATCATATGATGTAACCCCCATCTTGGGGCTTGAACCCACCTCCACAAGGTTAATAGCTTTGAGCTTTACCAACTGAGCAGTGGATCCTTCAATATAATGTAATAAGGCTTGTGTATCTTGAATTTTAACAGGAGCAATTGGTAGCCCCCAAGGGCCGGCTCATTACGATGTGATGAGTCGGGTCTTCAATGAGGTGAGCAAAAAATGACTTTGCATTAGCCCCCAAGTGCCATGGTGCATGCTGGAAGTGACATGGGACTTGCATATTTGATGTAATCTCAACTTGAATAATGTAGCCCCCAAGTGCCGGGTTGTAAGCCTGCAGCGACTCGGGACTATTCCTTCCATTATAGAATAAATCATATCCATTGATAAAATAATAGCCATTGCGCTGAAGCGACTTTGAAAACCTCAATCATAATATCGGTTTCTGATAACCATAATAAAAATCCAGCCATGTTGGCTATTAAAGATTTGACTAACTCGGTTTGAAAACCTCAATCATTCAAATCATAATGAAAATCCAGCCAAGTTTGGCTATTTAAAGATTTCAAATACCTTATCTGTTGACAAGTAAATCCGGAGTTTAAATACCCGGCAGCTCTTGGCCGATGGCGATTTATTACGCCTCCATTGTAAACCGGAATTTTTATAACCCGGCTATTTATAGCCTTTGAGAAAATCAAGAATTGATAACCCTTTTGAGACACCAATGTCAATCTTTCAATGATGGGCTTGAACTGAATCATTTATGTAAGTCATAGCTCTGTAAATCCTGCACAGAGTTTAAACAACATATGCCCTGGCAACTTAACGTCAAAAGCCAGGGCGGGTAACCACCCAAATGTAGTCTTACCCTGCACACAAGTAGATCACAAGATCCCTATGATCCCTTGAATGATACCGCCGGTTTATGTGACCCGGACAGTGAGGGTGAGAACCCAATTCTGTAAAAGCCGACACACATGATATTTGTGACAACTCAAATATTTGTGATTACAAAAACTGTATGAGAAACAGATAAATTTTTGAGGCTTCTGATTCGAATACGATCAGTAAACCGTTCCAATGGGGTTAAGCTAAGATTCGAATACGATCATATAGCCCCCAGTGGCGTTGGCGTTGCCGATCAAAGTGGGTATCGACAGCTATGTTCTCTTTGGTTCGAATATGACCTATGTTTGAACAGGAAGCCCCCAAATGACCTTAAGAGTTGTTTAGCGACGCTGATTCGAATACGATCCACGTCGATTCCCAAAGGGGTTGAGCTATGATTCGGATACGATCAAGAAGCCCCCAAGTAGGTTCAGCAGTTTGCCAATCAAAAGGGTATCGACAGCTATGTTCTCTTTGGTTCGAATACGACCTATGTTTGAACAGGAAGCCCCCAAGTGACCATATAAGTTTAAGCATTGCACCGATCAAGAGGGTACTGATAGCTATGCCCGATGAACAGGAAGCCCCCAAGTGACCATAATAAGATAAGCCGTAAGGCAGGATACCTATGTTTGAACCGCGCATCATGGCAGCAAGTTCTTTTTGGCAACCTTTAATTTTTTCTGAGAACTCGAATCTTGCGAGAGATTAATTCTTTTTGAACCGGAACTTTGAACCAGATTTGAGAGCTTAAAAGCTTTGTAAGAGACAAATTTACCATGAGCCGGATGTTTGAACCGGATTTGAGAGCTTCAAAGCTTTTGCGGGAGAGAGATGTCTCTTGAACCGGATTTTAAACCGGAATCTTTCTTTTAAGCCGGATATTTTTCTGACGGCCTTTAAATTTGCATCGGTAGAGCAGTAATCTCCAGGGCCGGGTTATTTTTTCCTCCAATGACCCGGAGTTCTTGAGCCTGCCGAAACTGGCACGATTTGTTGAGTCATGTCATTGTAGCCCCCGAGTCTCAAGATGACTCGAGGAGTTGGCTTTGAGATTCTCCATATTGACCATAGCATAAGGTGTATATCCTTGGTGCTGATAGCGCGATGTGAATCCACAGAAGGTTGAAGTGACTGCGGCGGGTTATAAATGATCCCGTATGAGCCGTGTCAGCAACTCGGCCAATGGTTCCTTCCAACTGGATGTTTTGAAGTTAACCAAACTGTAGTGGCGGCGACTTGTGCGCCTGCCCATTGAGCCGTCCAGTGCCGACGGCGGCTGATAACACATGACAATTTTCCTCCAAGCTATTGGAAGAAAACCGGGCTTCCCAAGTAGTGACTTGCTCATATTCAATAATCCGCTCATGCAGACAGATGCAGTCCTGGTGTGTTGATGTAGACCAGGCTGCAATAGACGGATGGAAAAGACGACCGCCACATCAGAGGCAGCTCAAACAGATGAACCGGCTGCGGCGCTGTAAACCGGCGCGCGCGCAAGTCAACCATGTTTATTTTGACGTAGTGAACAAATGTCCTGATTCGCCTGGGCAACAGATGAGTCGGCCGCGGCGCTGTAAGCCGGCGCAGACGGGCGAGTTAATGTAAACCGGGCCACAGAGGATGGTGACCTTGCACACGTTCATTCTCCGGGCAGTATGACACGGACGAAACCCCGGTGCAGAACGTTGCCATCGCTCGCTCCATACCCACAATATAACACCTCATTCACAACGAACAATTGTCCTGCATCAAAAAGTATTGCAAGCCAAAGTATTTGTTGTTTTTAAAGAAAGCAATATGTAATATAAAAACATATTGGATGGATTTCACCTGATACGTCAGGCCAGTAGTTATCCACCGCGGAGTTGATGATCACCGCGGCGAGGTTAAAACCAATCACGAGCGAGTCGGCTACGGATATAGACAAATGAGTCGGCTGAGGTTTTGTAAACTGGTGCGGACGAGCAAGTTATCCTCCGTGTTGTAAGCTGGTGCGGACGCGTGAACCGGCAAGTCAGCCGACGTGTTGATGTAAATTGGGCCGCAGAGGCGGCGGCTGGCACGCGTATTCGTCGAGCAACATGACACGGCCATCACTCTTGCAGTGAACCATTGCCCTGCATAAACGATATTGCCGACCAAGGCAAAGATAAACTTGTTCGTTGACAAAAACATGTGCTAATAAAATGAACTTGGATGGATATCACCTGATTTGTTTGGACGGCGTATGATCTGTTTACCGCGACATTTAAAGGACAGAGCGGACGCGTGAGTCGGCCGCAGCATTGTAAGCCGCGCAGACAGACGAGTCGGTCGTGGGCGCGGATGGTTGAGTCGGCGCGGGCACGGTCGAATGAACTGGCTGCAGGCACGGTCCTGGCGGGTTGATATAAATCAGACCGCTGAGGTGGCGATTCGCGCACATCCGTTTAAGTAATTTGTCATAGTGAGGATGTACGCGCAACCTCCAATAATTGACTAATTGTTACGGCCGTGGCGGCTTGCAGTGGCGGCTCATGGCCGGCCGGCGCAGGGCGGCTCTCTGCAAGGATGAAACGACGGCAGAGGCGTGAAGCGCAGGGCGGCTCACCACGAATCGCTGGTACCTTTGTACTTAATCCCATGGTGGTAGCCTCAAGTACTCGTCGTCCGGGGCGGCTCAACAGCAACGGAAACCATCTGAGGCTTGGCTGGGGACGGAGCGGCTGAGGCGAATGGTGAAGCGAGGCAGACTCGGCGTGGAGTCGAATCCGTGTCCACATCCGGGTCTATCTCCGGGTCGTGGCCGTACTAACACTAATACCTTGGCACCATTAGCAGTTCCTCTTTTCCTTTTTTCTTTTAAACCTGAATCCTGGACCCCGTAGAAAGTTCTCTGAACCCAAATCAATGTTGGGGGTTGCCTGTTATATTTAATCCTTCCTTGGATTCCGTCCGTGTGTAGTAGTTGTACTAGTTGAGGGATTTTTCACCTGGAATAACTTGGGAATCCATCAGGCTTTGGGTTTCGGGTTGATTAGCAGAAACTTTGATTCATGTAGATCGATCTGGCGACCTCACGTGGCCGCAAGTAGCTGTCCTAATCGCCCTTTGTACTGGCAGATGACATGACGCCTGTCAGTCGTCTCTGATCACTTTGGATTTGGACGATAGTACGTGGAGCAGTGATGGTGACTCGCAGATTCCTCAAGTTTAGATTGACTTGGACGAGAATTGATTTGATGCACCTATTTCCGTCGACGGAAACTGCCAGCTTTAACAGTTCACATGAGGCGGCGGTTTATCTTTGGCGAGACCGATTTCCTGTCTGTCTCGGCAGCTTGGGGGCGCGGCATGACGCAACCCTAAACTTCCATGCTCAATCTTCTATACGCTAATCTTGACCGTTGAACTTCGTAGTTGACGTGAATTCTTCCGTGCCGGCTCTTGCTGATCCGGCGGGTCGTAGCTTCTCGATCCCTGAGGGGTCCCTTCAAGAACTCAACACCACCGTGCGCAAGCCCCACGGTGGGCGCCAACTGTCGTGGAATTGTCACGGCAGATGTCCTTGGTGTGAGGACTTAGTCGCGAGGCCAACGCATCTATGTAGTAGCTTGAGAGGGGTTGAGCGGAATTGAGAGACGCAACACAAGACGAGGATTTAGACAGCTTCGGGCCCCGGGAAACATCATCCGGTAACAACTCTACATGTTGTTTGAGGCTAGGTCTCATTATGCTCATGAGAGAGTCGCCGGTAAGCCGGCTCTTTGTGTCTAGCCCTAGAGATTGTTTCTTGTTGCTCGTCCCTCTTTTGGGGAGCCCTGCCCCCTCCTTATATAAGTCGGAGGGGCGGGTTACATATGGAGTCCTAGTAGGACTAGGGCTAATCTATCTCTTCTTACAAGTTGAATACAAGTCCAGGTCTTGCTTCCGCGTAAAGGAAATATTCGTCATCCCTTTCCTTTTAAGCCGGCCCACCATAACATGAGCCGGCCTTCTGGGCCTTGGGCCTAGTCTTCTATCTGACACGCCGTCGGGGTCATCCGTGAGTCGTCAGGCTCGTGAGTCGTCTGACAGTGAGCCGCCAGACCCGTGAGTCGCCAGTCCTCCGGCGGGTCACGGTGAAGCGCCAAGTCTGGCCGGGTCATACTTCCGGCCAGGTCATACCGCGGGGTATATCCCCGACAGCGGGTATCGTTATTTTCTGACCTTCACAGATGATTTGAGCAGATATGGGTATATCTACTTGATGAAACATAAGTTTGAAACATTTGAAAAGTTCATATAATTTCAGAGTGAAGTGGAAAATCATCGTAACAAGAAAATAAAGTTTCTACGATCTGATCGTGGAGGAGAATATTTGAGTTACGAGTTTGGTCTTCATTTGAAATAATGCGGAATAGTTTCGCAACTCACGCCACCTGGAACACCACAGCGTAATGGTGTGTCCGAACATCGTAACCGTACTTTATTAGATATGGTGCAATCTATGATGTCTCTTACCGATTTACCACTATCGTTTTGGGGTTATGCATTAGAGACAGCTGCATTCACGTTAAATAGGGCACCATCTAAATCCGTTGAGACGACACCATATGAACTGTGGTTTGGCAAGAAACCAAAATTGTCGTTTATTAAAGTTTCGGGTTGCGATGCTTATGTGAAAAAGTTTCATCCTGATAAGCTCAAACCCAAATCGGAGAAATGTGTCTTCATAGGATACCCAAAGGAGACAGTTGGGTACACCTTCTATCGCAGATCCGAAGGCAAGACATTCGTTGCTATGAATGGATCCTTTCTAGAGAAGGAGTTTCTCTCGAAAGAAGTGAGTGGGGGGAAGTAGAACTTGATGAGGTAACTATACCTGCTCCCTTATTGGAAAGTAGTTCATCACAGAAATCTGTTCCTGTGACTCGTACACCAATTACTGAGGAAGCTAATGATGATGATCATGTAACTTCAGATCAAGTTACTACCGAACCTCGTAGGTCAACCAGAGCGAGATCCGCACCAGAGTGGTACGGTAATCCTGTTCTGGAGGTCATGTTACTTGACCATGACGAACCTACGAACTATGAGGAAGCGATGATGAGCCCAGATTCCGCGAAATGGCTTGAGGCCATGAAATCTGAGATGGGGTCCATGTATGAGAACAAAGTGTGGACTTTGATTGACTTGCCCGATGATCGGCAAGCCATAGAAAATAAATGGATCTTCAAGAGGAAGACGGATGCTGATAGAAGTGTTACTATCTACAAAGCTAGACTTGTCGAAAAATGTTTTGACAAAGTTCAAGGTGTTGACTACGATGAGATTTTCTCACTCGTAGAGATGCTTAAGTCTGTCCGAATCATGTTAGCAAATTGCCACATTTTATGAAATCTGGCAAATGGATGTCAAAACTACATTCCTTAATGGATTTCTTAAAGAATAATTGTATATGATGCAACCAGAAGGTTTTGTCGATCCTAAAGGTGCTAACAAAATGTGCAAGCTCCAGCGATCCATCTATGGACTGGTGCAGGCATCTCGGAGTTGGAATATACGCTTTGATGAGTTGATCAAAGCATATTGTTTTATACAGACTTGCGGTGAAGCCCGTATTTGCAAGAAAGTGAGTGGGAGCACTACAGCATTTCTGATAAATATATGTGAATGACATATTGTTGATCAGAAATAATGTAAAAAATTTTGGAAAGCATAAAGGAGTATTTGAAAGGAGTTTTTTAAAGAAAGACCTCGGTGAAGCTGCTTACATATTGAGCATCAAGATCTATAGAGATAGATCAAGACGCTTGATAAGTTTTTTCAATGAGTACATACCTTGACAAGATTTTGAAGTAGTTCAAAATGGAACAGTCAAAGAAAGAGTTCTTGCCTGTGTTACAAGGTGTGAAATTGAGTAAGACTCAAAGCCCAACCACGGCAGAAGATAGAAAGAGAATGAAAGTCATTCCCTATGCCTCAGCCATAGGTTCTATAAAGTATGCCATGCTGTGTACCAGATCTATTATATACCCTACACTGAGTTTGGCAAGGGAGTACAATAGTGATCTAGGAGTAGATCACTGAACAGCGGTCAAAATTATCCTTAGTGGAATAAGGATATTTTTCTCGATTATGGAGCTGACAAAAGGTTCATCGTAAAGGGTTACGTCGATGCAAGTTTTGACACTAATCTAGATGACTCTAAGTCTCAATCTGGATACATATTGAAAGTGGGAGCAATTAGCTAAAGTAGCTCCGTGTAGAGCATTGTAGACATAGAAATTTGCAAAATACATACGGATCTGAATTTGGCAGACCCATTGACTAAACTTCTCTCGCAAGCAAACATGATCACACCTTAGTACTCTTTGGGTGTTAATCACATGGCGATGTGAACTAGATTACTAACTCTAGTAAACCCTTTGAGTGTTGGCCACATTGCGATGTGAACTATGGATATTAACCACATGGTGATGTGAACTATTGGTGTTAAATCACATGGCGATGTGAACTAGATTATTAACTCTAGTGCAAGTGGGAGACTGAAGGAAATATGCCCTAGAGGCAATAATAAAGTTGTTATTTATATTTCCTTATATCATGATAAATGTTTATTATTCATGCTAGAATTGTATTAACCGGAAACTTAGTACATGTGTGAATACATAGACAAACAAAGTGTCACTAGTATGCCTCTACTTGACTAGCTCGTTGAATCAAAGATGGTTAAGTTTCCTAGCCATAGACATGAGTTGTCATTTGATTAACGGGATCACATCATTAGAGAATGATGTGATTGACTTGACCCATTCCGTTAGCTTAGCACTTGATCGTTTAGTATGTTGCTATTGCTTTCTTCATGACTTATACATGTTCCTATGACTGAGATTATGCAACTCCCGAATACCGGAGGAACACCTTGTGTGCTATCAAACGTCACAACGTAACTGGGTGATTATAAAGATGCTCTACATGTGTCTCCGAAGGTGTTTGTTGGGTTGGCATAGATCGAGATTAGGATTTGTCACTCCGAGTATCGGAGAGGTATCACTAGGCCCTCTCGGTAATGCACATCACTATAAGCCTTGCAAGCAATGTAACTAATGAGTTAGTTGCGGGATGATGCATTACGGAACGAGTAAAGAGACTTGCCAGTAACGAGATTGAACTAGATATTGAGATACCGACGATCGAATCTCGGGCAAGTAACATACCGATGACAAAGGGAACAACGTATGTTGTTATGCGGTTTGACCGATAAAGATCTTTGTAGAATATGTAGGAGCCAATATGAGCATCCAGGTTCCGTTGTTGGTTATTAACCGGGGATAAGTCTCGGTCATGCCTACATATTTCTCGAACCCGTAGGGTCCGCACGCTTAACGTTCGGTGACGATCGGTAATATGAGTTTATGTGTTTTGATGTACCGAATGTAGTTCGGAGTCCCGGATATGATCACGGACATGACGAGGAGTCTCGAAATGGTCGATACATAAAGATCGATATATTGGATGACTATGTTTGGACTTCGGAAGGGTTCCGGGTAAGTTCGGACGAATACCGGAGTACCGGGGGGTTACCGAAACCCCCCGGGGAGTGTACTGGGCCTCATGGGCCTTGGTGGAGAGAGGAAGGGGCGCCCAGGGCAGGCCGCGCGCCCCCTCCCCCTCTAGTCCGAATTGGACAAGGAAGGGGGGGCGGCGCCCCCCTTTTTCCTTCCCCCTCTCTCCTTCCTTCCCTCCTACTGCTACTCTTGGAAGGGGTGGAATCCTACTCCTGGTGGGAGTAGGACTCCCCTTGGGGCGCGCCTAGGAGGCCGGCCTCCTCCCCCTCCTCCACTCCTTTATATACGAGGGAGGGGGCACCCCATAGACACACAAGTTGATCAATTGATCTTTTAGCCGTGTGTGGTGCCCCTCTCCACCATAATCCACCTCGGTCATATCGTAGCAGTGCTTAGGCGAAGCCCTGCGTCAGTAGCATCATCATCACCGTCAGCACGCCGTCGTGCTGACGGAACTCTCCCTCGAAGCTCTACTGGATCGTCAGTTCGTGGGACGTCACCGAGCTGAACGTGTGCTGAACTCGGAGGTGCCGTGTGTTCGGTACATGGATCGGTCGGATCGTGAAGACGTACGACTACATCAACCGCGTTGTCATAACGCTTCCGCTTACGGTCTACGAGGGTACGTGGACGACACTCTCCCCTCTCGTTGCTATGCATCACCATGATCTTGCGTGTGCGTAGGAATTTTTTTGAAATTACTACGTTCCCCAACAGCCCGAACCTGGCTAAACTCCCGTCTCCACTCTTTTCCCCGCTCGCACAAACTCGATGAGGCCGAGCCATGAGGCGATGAGCTTGGGGCTGCAGCTGGGTTAGATCTTCACACACCCCCCAAAGTTCAAACCTTGTTTGGGTATGAGGAGCCCCGATTCCAACACTCTTGGACTCCTCTAAGGCAACATTATTCTCGCAAGCAACTGGCTGACAAGGGAATCAAGAAGGATTATGACTACCTGGAGGCGATGAGCTTGGGGCTGCAGCTGGGTTAGATCTTCGCACACGCCCCAGAGTTTGAACCTTGTTTGGTTCCGCGGAGCCCCGATTCCGACACTCCTGGACTCTTCTAAGGCAACATTATTCTCACAAGCAACTGGATGACAAGGTAATCAAGAAGGATTATGACTACATGGACTTACTTGATGTTCCTTGCATCCGAAGGCAAACTCCAGTACTCCCACAGTGTTCTGTTTCAACTAACCTGCTGTTTGTCGGACACGATGATGAAATTGCAGACACAACCGATACTCTCATTTACAAGCCAGATGTTCATCGCACCTGTTCCTCAAGAGCCCATGTTGCTACTCCTGCTTCTGCCTCGACCATTCCTCGCTCTGTGGATTCTGATTCGTCGAGTGATTTTAATTTTGATTCTGGGGACACTCCGGAAGAGTAGTTCCTCCTATGTTTTCTCTTTCCTTTTTGACACTTGTTGACAAAAAGAGGGAGAATTACATCGAGTGATAGATTATTTGGGGTATTTGCAGGGTGTTTTATTTGCCATTTGCTTTTCACAGTCGAACATTTGGTTTTCCCTCGAACAATTTGCTTGATGAACTTAACACACCGCTTATGGTGTTGAAATACTCGGTCGCCATGTAATGTTAATAACCCCCCTGCAATGTTATTTGCTTCGTACTATCTGATTGCAGGTGTCATCGAAAGTGAAAGTTTTCTCCCTTGCAATGACTATCCTCGATATTTATCTATCGTGCAAGGAAAGTGTTTGCTCTACAAAGAGGACAGGAAATCATCGAGTGAGAGTACAAATGGGAGAAGTACATTGAGTACTATATGAATTATATCTGTTGTGGTTGGATATGCTATGATTGTTATCCTTCATTATCTAACTTTGCAGGAAGAAAAATCCAGTCTAAGCCTTAATCTCTTATGATGTGAAAGCTATCTATTTGACTGACAAAGTGTTTTTTCCTCACAATTATTCCTCATTTTATCATTGGTGCACGAAAACCACATCTAAAGCATATCCACTCAAAGCAATATATTCTTGTTGACCTTGCTCTGTTCATATCAAATATCTAACATGCAAGAAACTTACATCTCGTGTGGATTTAAATTGTGTTCTAAGAAAACCTTCATGTTATATCCTTCGTCACAAATCTTTCAAAGTATATCTTATATCATTATTTTCGATCATTGTGTGACAGGAACCACCTCAGACACTGTCGAGTGCATTGAACGAAGTCAAGAATGAAGTCACATGTCAATGTCACTCATACGAAGATTCACTTCGTTCCTTTCGATTTAATTATGCATTCAAATGGTGCATATCTTCAGGGAGAGCTTGGTTCATCTTTGTAATTATTTCTCGTCTTTTATTATCCTTCGCATTTCATTTCATTCATTATCTATTCTTTGATGTGATCTATTTTGTCAACAATCTTCCAAAAAGGGGGAGATTGTTGGTGCAATATCTGCCTACCTTTGTTTTGGAGATTGTTGACAGAAACAGGTATGGACTGATTTGTTTGCTAGTGCATACAGAGAGAAATAGTCCATACAGAACCGAAGAGAATGTTGTCTCCGGTGCTAAGTTCGAGGAACTTCACCAAAGTATATCTGCGTTGCAGAGAAGAATGAGCTATATTTGTTGAAGTCATATAGATGAGAAGATTGACGTGAAGGATTTGACCCCTCGAAGCTTTACTGTGAAGCGAAGCATATGTTTCGGTATGGCCGTCCGAAGAAATTCACTGCAACCAATGGAAGTCGAAGACAAAGTGAAGATGTAGTATTCATTTCATTGTTCTTCTTTCATTTATTTGAGTCATAGGACATTTGTACTATTAAGAGGGGTATAGATTCTCGAAGCTTAGATTCGTTGTGATGCTTAGCCAAAACCTATGAAAGTTGCGAGAGAAATCTCTTTGTGTTCCGAGCAAATACTTGCCAGCAAGAGACTGTGATCTTCTTTGCTGTGAGAGATTTGTTTCAGACCGAGAAGTTAGCATTACTTGCTCCGCAAGTAATGTTACCATTATGCTCAGATCCGACCATTGGACTCATGTCGTTCAGCCATTGGCTGTTCTCGATGTCCAATTTGGTCATTTCCCATCTGGGAAGGCTGCAGCTATAAATAGCCACCACGCTCCAACGTTATTCGTTAGCTGCTCCGCGTGAGATTTTTGAGAAGATTGATTTGAGCAACTCCTCTCCGAGTGATTTTAGTTTAAGATCCACCGAGAGAAAATCAAGAGCCCAAACTTATAAGTGGTTTAGAATCACAGTGGTTCTGAGTTAGAGTTCTTGTACCTGTTACTCTTGAGAGCTACGCACTCTCTAGACGGGTAGGTTTACGCTCGAGTGTTGAAGAGTTGTTGTCCTCATCGAGCAAGATCTTCAGCAACCAAGATTGATTGTGGTTCACGAAGGTCAACCGAAGGTTTGGAGATCGCCGAGAAGGATCTACCACGAGTGAAATCACCTGGAGTCTGATCAGCTTCGAATTGAAGGAGAATAGGGTGAAGAGAGTTTATCTTCCGTGTTAAGTCACAGCCCCTCCAACTAGACGTAGCCCTTTGGCAGAAGGGTGAACTGGTCTACCAAATCTCTCTGTCGCCATCGAGCACCACTAGTTCAATCTTCTTTACTGCGTTTCATTCATCGGTTTACATTTGTGCTCTGTGTCGATAGTTTGTTCGAACATTTTCATCTATTGTGGTTTAATTCTCAACTGTCGTTGATGTCATGTACTTGAGTTTATTTTCGTATCTCTTTCTATTGCATTTTCATCACTCTGTTTAGACATCTTCATTTTACCTCGGTTAACCATCTTGCATATCCCTCTCCACCCGCATCATGTTTTGTCTCATTCTACTGCATCTGTTTGCATGTTGCATTACTCTCATCGTAGTTAAACCCATGATTTCTCAAGCTCGTACTGTCATCACTTCTTTCATCGAGGAATATACTTCCGAAGATGAAGATTGATTTACTTCATTTCCCTCTATC
>NC_057805.1:159162501-159262914 GCF_018294505.1 Triticum aestivum
ACTCGAATTGGCGTGATGGTGGCAGATATGTGTTGGAGGTGGATTCTGATTGGCATGATGGCGGTGGACATGTGTTGGAGGTGGACCCAGATTGGCGTGATGGCGGCTGATATGTCGTAGTTTTATGGAACGGCAGCAGATATGGGTGGAGGTATATGGTAGCGAACATAACAATTGTGCGGTGTGGCGTGACAACCCTATAACCAGAACTCGAAACTCTAAGGTAACTAGACGATAAGACGAGCAACTCAACATGATGATGCAACCGCAAATTCAGCAAAGCAAATAATGAAAAGAAAATTGCAAAGGCTCAAACTATTTTGCGACGTGATGATCTAACTCTAATTTTTGTGACATTTTCGTGAACTCTAGATATATATGAAGAATAGATGCACTCTAGACTACGAAAAACTAGTAAAATTTCACCGAGCAATCTAGAAATTTGATATCACTTGATGGGGCGAAGGTGTCCCGTCTTTTTATGAGATGATAAACTATCGTTTTTGGTGTAGTAGACTTTGACTATCCGACTACGATCGTGCAAAAACGTCACGCCTTAGCAATAGCTAAACCAACTCCGAGAGGTGATTGACCACGCCAAAGCACGATCAACCTGACCAGGATGGTCTATTTCCTGTAGGCAAACGAAGAATAAGTAAGAAACTGATATTGCAATCCGGATATTGCGAATTTAGGAGGAAAGCTTTATTAACAAAGGTGGGATTCTGAAACGTCTTAGCCTGGTCGTTGAACACAAACGAAGTACGCGAGTTGCACGTTTGGTGAATTTTGATCTATACAAAACCCAAGTCTAAACAGTGCCTTTAGGGTTGTATTTATAGGGGGAAATATAGGGGATTTCGTTCACCCTTGGCAAGGTGGGACTAAAACACCTCCTGAGTCGTTTCCCCTACAATACGGACTCTAAAAACAGCCTACAAAAAGGTATTTTGAAATTACATGTGTCTGGCCTAAAAATAAGGTGGTGCAGCACCTATGAAAAGCTATGAATGAAATTTATGATAGGTCAACTTGTATATTTATTCCATGTCATTGTATGTCATCATGGTGGCTTTAAAGTGCTGAAAACTTCACTGGAAACTCCATTCTTATTCTCTTCGCATGCACGTTCATCTCCATACTTGATCATGCTCCAACCTTCATCCTTCTTGTCCATGCTAGGCCCTTCATTTGTAAGCAACACAAATGTATCCAAATTAGGCAGCATCATATTCTCATTGACATTAGAAACATTATCAAGAAACGAAAGTACTTAATAATTTAACTAGCGTGTGTGGGCCCTAATAAGTCAGTCTTTTATTCTAAATTAGTCATATGTGATATAAAAGGAGAGATCTAGCGTGTTGGTTTGGGCCATTGAGTTAGTTACATATCTAGGCTTTTACGATCGGCATGAGTGGGATATAAAAAGGAGTGTCGCGAGTATTATAGATCACCTTTTTTAAGTTGAGTTGAATAAACACCAGAAAACGCCTCGAGTCAGGAGGCGCGAAAGATATGTTTTCGCGATCCTTTAAGGATTGATCTGCTGATGCGCAAGCTATTGGTCTCGTACCAATTTTTTTGGCACATTTATTACATCGGCTTCTTGCTTTTCGTGAGATCCGACGTAAGTGCCATGAAAAATCGGGACATTTACTGGCATAATTTAGTGTCTTGCTAATTTGTGCTCTATCAGTACCCGCACGTCCAGCTTGGAGCCCAGAGGTCCGGCCGTTGCCCGGATGATCCGGCTTGGTGCCCGGACGGCCGGCTTCAGGCCAGTAGTTGCTCCATCTTCTTCTTGTCTCTTCCGTCATGGCTTCCACGCTTCCCTTTTAGGTGGTGTAGTCGTACTCTTCCGCATGAACTCCTCCTCGCCATTTGCGGAGCTCCACTCGAACCTATGCATGCATACGAGAGGAGGGTCAAGTAGTATACCATGAAAGAGAGGATCAAGTAGACACATGTAAAGGAGATGATTCACCTTTATGTGTATCAAGTAGATGTCGCATGTGTCTCTTGAAAGTGGAACTCTTGACATGGTGATGTCCGTATGATGCTCCGCATCACCTATTGTTACAAGACCTTCCTTTGTGGAGGAGAAAGGCTTCCTACAAGCATCAAGCACTATATCTTCTAGAGATTTGGATGAACTACCCTTGTATCTTTCCCTGTTGTTGTTGTTGAATGCTTGAGATCTATCCCTTTGCTTTGAATGTCTTGTGTGTGGATATTTTCCAATAGAGTGTACCTCTTGCGATTTCCCTTTGTGTTCTTGGTGTTCTTCCCCAATCCACCTGCAATTCGTGCAGATCAGACAAACAAGGACTTGGCCCTACATCGCGAAAGAAGGAAGAAGAAGAAGACGGAGCAGTTGCTAGTCTCAAGCCCGATGTCCGGGATCACAAACAAGAGCTCCACCGATGGAGTCAAACCATCCGGACTGTAGGCCAGATCATCTGGCCGATGCCCGGACCATCTGGTTGCTACCCAGATGTCTAGCCTGCCTGCACGCAGATTTAGCCAGGTGGCCATGTATCACCTCACTTACCCCTTCATGCCTTGGACTATATATAGGCTTCCTCCTCCTCCATTCTAGGGTTAGCAAAGATTAAAACTAAACCATAGAGCTTTGCTCATGTATCTCCCCTTGTGGGATTCATCTTGAGAGTGAAGACTCCATTGGAGTACAAGACCACCAAGAGAGTGAAGGCTCCAGGGAGTACAAGGCCACCCTTGGGGTGAAGGTTCCATGAGCACAAGACCACCCATGGGAGAAGATTCCTCAATGAATTCAAGACCCATCTCCTAGAGATTTGGATAAACTACCTTTGTATCTTTTCATTTGTTGTTGTTGAATGCTTGAGATCTAGTCATTTGCCTTGTGATTTGAATACCTTATATGTTGATCTTGTCCAATAGTGTTTTCCGCTTTGTGTCCTCATGTTCTTCCTCAAATCCCCCTCCAATTCATGAAGATCAGGCAAACAAGGGTTTGGCCCTACATCAGTTCCCCAAGTGAATCATCAAGGCTTCCTAAGGGAAAAGGATCCTCTTGTGAACTATCAAGTCCTACTTGTCCTAGGACTTGAGGAAGAACCCTATCTTATTCCATCTCTATCTTTGGATGATTTGGACCTATCTTTATTTGATCTGTGTGTTGATTCATGTGTTTCCCTATAGGCGTCCCTTACATCAATTCAAGAAGATTTTGATCTACAAAAATATCCCTTTCATGGACTTTTCCATGTGCTAGTAATTGTTTCTAAAGTTATATTTCCTCTCCTTCTCAAGAGCTACTATATTATAATGTTGCCACATGGATAATGAAACCCAATAATAGATTTCAGGTCACCCGCTGCAAAAAATAAGATTGTTGAACACGTGCAGGGACGACGTTGGAGCCAACATTCACGTCAGGAGGCCATTTTAGGCTTCCCGTGCAGAAGACTTCAGGCATTGAAGGCATCATAAAGAATTGTTTTACTCCGAGTCTAAGAGCATCTCAAGAGACCAAAGCTGACCCTCAAACCGCCTGCAAGTTTCGAACCGAGCTGTCCAGACGTAGTCCAGACGCAGTTTGCCATCCAACCGCGTCTAGCATCGGTCCGTGGACCAGTTTAGACATCTATTTCCTTGCAAATCGGAAGCAATCGGAGGCTTTTGCGGGAGTCCGGACACCAGCCACGCAGGACTCTGACAACCCTAGCCCACCCAAAACCCCACCCGGATCCCGCGTCTCCATCCTTTCCTCTTTCTTTACATCTGCTTTCTCTCTCGCCGACGTCACCGCTCTACCACTTTGGCCGCCCGCCAAGCCCTTCCCGAAACTCCGCGACCTCCACTGTTACACCCGGTCTCCCTGCCGCTTGTCCTCCGCCGCCGGTCCACACCTCTCGTCTGTCTGCCGCGCAAGTACCATCCCCCCTTATGGTAGTCGCCACGCCCGACAAGTGTTTGGTAAAATGCTCATGGTAAATTTCTTGTCTGTTCTTTGGAGAAATGGATTCAGGCATGCAACATATATACGAGCACTAAGTTGAGTCCTCCGACGAGGACTACGCGGATGAAACGGCGATGATAGGCGACGCGAAGCGTGCAGAAGAGCATGTCCTCAATATCAAAGGATCGATCAAGGGTCAAGTGCTCAATCAGGACAGGGCATGGGGCTATTCAACGCTGATGGACGGCTACTTTGCCCCCAATTCCCTACTCACTGATAATTTTCGCTAGCTCTTTCGAATGTGAAAAATGTCTTCGATCGCCTCTAGCATGTGTCTCGCCCTTTGATGACTATTTCATGAAGAAGGATGCCATAGGAACGATTGGATTCTCTGATTACCAAAAGTGATTCTCTGATTACCAAAAGTGCAAGTCGCATTACAGGTGCTCAATCAAATCTCCCTTGAGTTACTATGAATCTGTTGATGTATTTGTAAACTAAACATATGTAGTTAAATTCAAGTTTGAACTACTTTAATTTGTAAACTTTGTTGGGTTGTAATTTTTGAATTAGAACTACTGTCGCATTAAACATTTTAAATCATTTATGATTTGATATGTTGTTATTTTGAGCTTGCGCACTTAAAAAGGCGGAAGTTTAGGGGACAACTATGGATGGCTGGCTCTCACATCACCACAAACTAGTCCTCACCAGTCCATGGCGGAAGTTTAGGGGACAACTTTGGATGGCAGGCTCCCACATCGCTCCCACATCACTATTTACAGAATTGTCCTCACCAGTCTATAGGGTGTCCGATTTGGGGGTCAGCATTGGAGGAGCCCTAATACTCTAGAGCAACTGGCACAACCTAATCTATCAACAATACAGCCCACGTAATAAAAAAAATCAAGAGTCACGCACCTCTTGGATGATATTCTGCTCATAAATATCACAATAGTAAATACACTGACTCTACCCTATCAACAATTATGGGATCCAGGACTTCGCTGATCGGTACATAAGCTGATCGGTACATAAGTAACAGGGCACCAGGAAGCCTAAGTAAATAAAATGAAGCACCAGGCGCCATAGACAACCAATGAGCTCTGAGATACTTTTAGTGCCTTGATATGCTTCTGTACCTGCAGTACTACCGCTCTTCAGATGGTATGCATCTTTAAATCTTCTGGAACATACCTATCCACCATGAATTACCTTGGAGAGTGAGAGGGTGACCTTGAACGAGACAGTGAAAGTGAAGGGTTTCTTCTTGGGCTTCGGCTCCTACTACGGCTTCTGCTATAATGCCGCTTTCTGCACAGGAACAGTAAACATCTGGCGCTATCAACAAAATCATAGTATCATGGTAAGAATATATATTTGGCTGGAAATAGCCTTCAATGAACCATTTGCATTGCATAGAAAATGCAGCAACTTCTATTGAAGTCATCAATTAATGGGATTGATTCAAAGTACCTTGGTGAACGGCTAAGACTTCTACTCCTGCTACGGAGCCTGTGTCGACCTACTTCTGCAAGTTTTTCCTGCCTTTGCCGTTCCTGTTCTCGTTTCTTTGCAGTCTCAGCAGCAGTATCTTTTCGAACTGTAGCACAAACAGAAACTTAATATAAATTGCATATGAAGATAAATGATCAGGATTTCCCAGGATCACTATTGCAGATAAGAATGAAAAAGTGAAGTAACAAAGACATACTTTGTTTGTTAAGCTGTTTGCTCATTATCCTTTTAAGGCGTTCCTGTGGTGTTTCTTTCTTTTCAGCCTGGGGAGTTTTACCAAGTCCTCCAGAAGCACCCTTTAGTTTCGCTAGTGCTGATGATGTGCTGTTGACCATAAATGCATCACAGGTTAGTACATGCCTACAAAGAGCATCTACAACAAGACCTAGCAAAAGTGAGCCCCTAAACGTCCACGGATGCGTTCGGAAGCGTCTGCGGACAGTGTCCAGTCATCCCTCATTCTCACACATTGCAAATACACTCCCCATTTTCACAATGACCATTTGATCTGCGTACATAAACAAACTAGCAAACTAGCTACTCGTCATTGGATATGTCGGTCGATGACCTGCTTGCCGCAGCTGCTGGCCTCATTGTCATTGGCGGCGGGGCGAATCTCCAGCGCCTCCTCCTCCTCCGCGAAGAGCTCCTCACGCTTCACATTCGCCTCGCCGATAAAGCAGCGGTTCGCCGCCACCTCAAGCTCAGACTGGATGGACTCGAGGATGGACTGCTACTCCGCCGCCTCCTGCGCTTGGACGAGCTTGAACTGCGCATGCACGTCCTCCATGACAAATCCGACCTGCTCTAGCGCCTCCGGCTCACCCTCCTCCTCTCCCGCCTCTTCCTCTATCTTCTTGCCCGGCGCCTCCTCCTAAATCTCCTACTTTGGTGCCTCCTCCTCCATCTCCTGCTCCGGCACCAACGCCACCTACTCCTCAAACTCCATCGAGCTTGGAGGCAGGCAGGCCGCAATGCGAGCAGCCTGGATCTCCGGGGTTAGCATTTTGTAGTACATAATCTTGCATCGAACCATGGAGATTGGCGGACAACAAGGCCAGAGCGCAAAGGGAGAGGGAAGCGAGGTCGAGGTGGCGGCGCGAACAGGAGGGAGAGGGAGGAAATGGGGACGGCTAGGCTTGAGCTCCGCCGTCCAGCTTAAATAGCCGGGCTTGGCCCCTCGCACAGCGCGCCAGAGCAGCAGCATGAATGCGGACCAGTAACCTTTTGTCGAACGCATGGCTTTCCGCATGGGTCCCGCCCGTCAGTCACGTGGGGGACGCGTTCGGGCCTCCCCAAATCCGCCCCACATATGGGATGGGATTGGGGGGTGCCGAACGGCCCGGACGTTTGGGCTGGGTATAGGGGATCCGGTTGGGTGGCAAATTCATTACCGGTCAGTGACCGGACCGTCCGGGCGGACATATGGGGCGGGTTTGAGGGGTCCGGTTGTAGATGCTCTAAGACCGAAAATAGACATAGCATCCTGGCAACAGATAAATGCTCAAGTACATAGTATATCATGACTGCAAATAAGTTTAAACTCTTATAGACAAATATAGCATACCAATTCAAACAGCTGATTGCACATACAGCTGCTGTGTTTGTAAGGATGTAATCATGTTGACAAACCTGGCAGGTGGTTTCAAAATTTTAGCACTTTTTTCCTGTTCCATGGATAAAGAAGATGCAGGATCACTGTGAAGTGCCTCCAGAATATGGACACCTGATGACCTGCAAAAATGAAGGAGTGTTATAGGGAAACAAAAAAATAGTAGGAGCGGAGATACTTAGGTCAGAAGCTCCACAGCTGATGATAGGTTTATGCATGCTAGATCTTATATCTTTCACATATCATGTCTATCTACAAATCAGTTACTCCATCCACCCAGGTTTATAAGACCTATTATTCTTGTCTCAAGTCCAAGTAGTTTAAGTTCGATCACATATATACATATATATATGATATATATATATATGATCTTGTGATATTGACTTGGGAGTTGTTTAGTTAGGCTTACTGTGGCTTTAGTTATAAGCCAAAAAGCACCTATTTGAAAACCAAAGCCAAAGAGCATGCTTTCAAGCCAAAAACTAAAAGCATACCTTGGTAGCATGGATGCTGCTTTTTTTTCAATAAACTCAGTCAAATTTAAAATGGTTTGACTTAAGAGAAGATTAACAGGCCTTCCTAACCAAACAACCCTGTATAACTTGGATGGAGGGAGCATAGTTTTATGCCAAAAGTAGTACCCTCTTAACCTTGTCTTCACCTATCCTAATCCTGACATATTTGGCTTTTAAGATAATAATAAGACCATGACACTAAGCTGCACTGGATAAATGACAGCAATTGAATCTTTTTGCAGATATTAAAGGTCAAGTTCCCCGACCGGTTAGGTATGTCAGCTCGTATTGGAGACGAAGGCGGAGAGATCCCTGTAACTTTTAGATCACTGGCGTCTTCTGAACCTCCAAATTCAGTGATGTATTCAACTCTTGGAGGCTTAGCCTTGCTTCGGTAATTACTTTCAGCATGTGTACCACGGGTATGACGTCTGGATGAAGGTGAATGAGATCTTGACCGCGACCTTGATCTATCAAACAAAATATCATGCAGTCAAGCAAAGCAAAGAGCTTATGGTAGAAATGATCCAACCAACAAGAAGGATAGTAGCATACCTTCTGCCTCTTGAATATGCTTCATATGATGGGCTTCTCCTTTGTTCCCTTAATTATATAATATATATGATGTTAAAAGATTCAGATATGGTAGTCAGTAAAACTGTCACTGTTATTTCGATTTACCCATTCAAAAGCTGACAGACACTGTTACCTATAAGGGTCACGATAAGATACCCTTCCAACAGAACGTACTGCCTCCCTCTCTCGCTCCCTCTCAGATTGAGAAGCCTTCCTTCTATCTCTCCGACTCAATTTTTTCTGTATAATTTCTCATGTTATTTCCTACAAAATGCAAATGAAGACACTTATCTGAAGCTATTTAAGTACTGACAATGGATGGGTCGCCTTTAATAATTTCTTTATGCCGCTTCTCCTCTTCTTTGACCTTTTTGTCCATGTAAACAAGCCAGTTATATCTTTTTATGCCAAATTCTTTTGCTAAGTTTTCCATTTGCTCATCACTGCTATCATCACTACTGAAGTCCTTGCCATCCTCTTCTCCTTCCTCTTCATCTTCATCATCACTGGGCAGATCATCAGAATGTTCATTTCCATCCCCTTTATATGAGTATCCAACCTGCGAATAAGCACCTTTGCTAACTGGAGCCTGTGATGATTGAGATCTGTTGGAAACAAGAAAATAAATGAAGCATAAACTGGATCCACTGAAAGGAACTGGCAGACCTAATAATAAAAGTAAAGTCTAACTAACATAGTCATATTTTCATCATAGCAACAATGTTAATTACATCAAATAATAATAAAACAAGAGTAACTTCCGCAGAATAACATACAATAGTATATTGTCATAAAACCATCTCACAATTATTTTCTAAAACCTGGCATACAAGATACAACCTTCCAAGAATTGTAGTTTTTTGAAATTTACTCTAGAAACAGACGAACAAGAGCTCCGAGGGTTATATTCAGTAACAACGTAATAGACCTCGATACCCGAGGGTTATATTCAGTAACAATGTAATAGACCTCGATACATAACTCTGGTTTACTTCAGTGCAACGGAAAAACATTATAACTGGTCTTCCATTGGTAAATCTTGTTCGGCTTTCAAGTGGCTTGTCAGCATGCCTGACACGCCGGGTCCGCAGGGCAGCGACCACGCCAGCGTCAGCACTGCCCAGCGACCCGTCAGGCCGAGGCGGCCCAACCCACGAGTCCACGGGCCGAAATGGGCTAACTGAAGGTCACTCATCACGATACAGCGGCGGCTACCTACTCCCCTTTCCCCTCTCCTAGTTCATCCGTAGAAGAGAGATTCATCCCCAAAATTCGAGTATCTGATCTGTAATTGCTACTACTTCGGAGAGCTATTAGATCAATACAAGCTTACCCTATCATCTGGTATCAGAGACACCAACCACCACTTCTGTTATGACCGGCGTCACATATAGCCGGAGAAGGCCCAATGGGCGCGTTTAGTTAGGGGCTTAGCCCAAGTTATCTTATTTTTATTAGCATCGAGATTATATAAACAGTTGTAAGACACCCTTTTGGAATTAAGCAATAAGACATATTCTATTGCCCGGCTCCCCGAGGAGCCGGAACCCTAACCCTAGCCGCCTCCTCTCTCATCGCCACCGCCTCCTCTCTCGTGCGAGACGGCGCCCTCACGCCGGCCGCCGCACCCACGCCCTCGTCAGCCTCCCTCCTTCCCGTACAATCTCCGGCAGAGACCCGGTAGGACCCTAGCCCCTACCAACTTCTCCCCGCTCCGCCCTGGCGCATCTCATCGAGACGCGCGGTCTTCGGCAAGCACGCGAAGCCATGGATTCAAGCGTCTCCGCCTTCCTCACCCACTTCGAGACCAAGATCGAGGCTGCCATCGATGGCCTCACCAAGGCGCAACAGTCCACAGCGACGAAGATCGACCAACAATCCACAGCGACGAAGATCGACAATCTGCTCAGCTGGCGCCCCGATCTCGAGCGCTGGGTCGCGGACCTGAGCGATGTTGTGGCTGCCCTACAGGCGGCGCCGCCACCGCCGCTGAAGGACCAGGAGGAACAACAGCCGCGCCCCTCCACGCTGCTGCAGCCCGATGACCACCTCGGCACCGCGGCAGGCGCAGCGAGCGACCAACACGGGCCCGATGGCCACGGCGCGTTCCATCTCCAACGGAGGCACCCGACGGTGTCCCTGGTGACGCCGCCCCCGCCCCCGGCCAAAGGTCAGACCGCACTTCCGATCTCCCCAGTTCCCCTGTCCCCCTTTACCCATGCTAGCCAGATGCTCACCGGACTGGGTCAGGCGCACCCGTCCATCGTTTTTCCCCTATTTTCGGGCAAAAATCCCAATCCGTGGAAAACCCTTTGTGAGCAATACTTTAGCATGTTTGGGATAGCTCCATCCTTTTGGGTACCCATGGCCGTGCTCAACTTCTCTGGGCCAGCGGCCTTTTGGCTTCAGTCGATACAGAAACGGCTGAGCGAGTTCGACTGGGACTCATTCACGTCCCTTTTGGGCACACGTTTCGGCCGCGATCGCCACCAGATGCTCATACGGCAATTTTACACGATCCATCAGACTACTTCAATCGCTGATTACATTGAGAAATTTGAATTGATCATCAATCATTTAAGTTCTTACTCCGACACCATGCATCCTTACTATTTTTTGACTCGTTTTGTCGAGGGACTGGGGACTGATATACGAGCGGTGGTGATGGTACAATGCCCCCTGATCTGGACACGCGTGTGCCCTGGCGCTGCTGCAAGAGGAGGTGGTTGACGGCGCGCGCGTGACCCCCGTACGACTCCTAGAACCACCACCGCGCGCGGGAGTGCCGCTGCCATTGCCAGCACCACCGATGCGCCATCCAGCGCCTACAGTCGCCACCGATCGCCGCGGCACTGACGCAGCGCGCGCCGATGCATCCAAGCTCAAGACGCTGCGGGAATATCGGCGAGCTAGCGGCCTCAGTTTCAAGTGCGGCGAGAAGTGGGGACATGACCATGTTTGTCCCACTTCGGTTCAATTGCACGTCGTCGAAGAGCTTCTGGACCTGTTCGGCATCGACAACTTCACCGACACTCAACGGCCAGAGACTGGAGAGACAAGCGACACGGTCATGGCGATTTCTCTGTCTGCCGTGACAGGGGGCGTCTCTGCCAAGGCATTCCAAGTGCACGCCTGGATCCAAGGGCATGAGGTACTGATGCTGGTCGATTCCGGCAGCTCCAACTCGTTCGTCGATGCTCAACTTGCAAAGTCTCTCTCTGGCATACAGAGTCTGCCCAAGCCTGGACGCGTCCGTGTGGCCGAGGGGGCGAGCTGATCTGTTCTGCTTTTGTACCGCACTGCGCCTGGTACTCACAAGGCCACGAGTTCTTCACAGATTTGAAAGTGCTCACGCTCGGGACCTATGATGCAATCTTGGGGATAGACTGGCTCGAGGAGCACAGCCCTATGGTTGTCGACTGGCGTGCCCGCTTCATTGAGATACCCACCCCAGCGGGACCTCTCCGTCTTACTGGCCAAGATGCATCATCAACTTGTTGTGAATCCATCAACTATGTGCAACTGCAAGGGCTCTGCAGCCAAGGGTCCATCTCCCACATCATTCACTTGTGTGTGGTCGTTCCTGAAGCTGAAACACCTACCCCAATACCTGCCTGCATTCAAAAAGTGATTGATGAATTTTCTGACGTCTTCGCCGAGCCCACTGGTCTGCCTCCCCGGCGTGCCTGCGACCACAGAATTCCTCTTATTCCAGGAGCACAACCAGTGAATGTGCGCCCGTACCGACACAAGCCAGAGCTCAAGTCTGAGATTGAGAAACAAGTGGGAGAATTGCTGCAATCGGGGATCATTCAAAGGAGCACCAGCCCATTTTCTTCTCCAGTGATACTAGTCAAGAAAAAAGACGGAACCTGGAGGTTATGCATCGATTACAGACAGCTCAATGCCCTTACAGTCATTGCCAAGCATCCTGTACCTATCATAGAGGAACTTTTGGACGAGCTCCACGCATAGCCTGGTTTTCCAAACTTGACCTCCGCGCCGGTTACCACCAAATTAGATTGGCACCGGGAGAAGAATACAAGACCGCTTTTCAAACACACTAGGAGCACTTTGAGTTCAAGGTGGTCTCGTTCGGACTGGCAAGAGCACCGGCAACTTCCATAGGTGCAGCCACAACCGCTCTGCAACCAGTCAGCCGTGTCTGTGTGGTGTCATTCTTCGACGACATATTGGTTTTCAGCGCTAAACTTCAAGCACACATCGACCACTTGCGCCAAGTCCTGACACTGCTCCGGCGAGACAGCTGGTACGTCAAGCTCAGCAAGTGCGCTTTCGGACAACAACAAATTTCATATCTTGGTCACACCATCAGTGCCCAGGGGGTTTCCACCGACCCGTCCAAAATCACAGCAGTTGCAAATTGGTCCATTCCAACAGATGTCAAAGGGGTGCGCAGTTTTCTGGGGCTCGCTGGCTATTATCGTCGTTTTGTCAGGAATTTTGGAGTGATCGCGAGGCCTCTTTATTCAATCTGCTCAAGAAAGGTACTCCGTTCCTTTGGACCTCGACCACGGAGACAGCTTTTCAAGTGCTCAAACAACAGCTTGTCTCGGCTCCTGTACTCGCGCTGCCCAACTTTCAGCAGCCGTTCAGTGTGGAAACAGACGCAAGTGACCGTGGCATTGGAGCTATTCTGCAGCAGCAAGGACACCCGATTGCCTTTATGAGCAAGGCACTCAGCCCACGCTACCAAGGCTTGTCAACTTACGAAAAGGAGTACCTAGCCATCATTGTGGCTGTCGATCAATGGCGTCCGTATCTGCAACACGCCGAATTCGTCATTCTGACGGATCAGAGAAGCTTAGTTCACTTGGAAGAGCAAAGGCTGACCACACCTTGGCAACAAAAGGCATTTACCAAGCTTTTGGACCTGCGCTACCGCATCCGTTACAAAAAAGGTGCCGAGAACGCTGGCGCTGACGCTCTGTCCAAGGCAAACCCAACTGACTTGCTTGCCAGCGTCACTTCTTGCCGTCCAGCATGGCTTGAGGACGTGGCCACCATCTATATCAACAACCCACAAGCTCTGCGTCTGTTGGAACAATTGGCACTCAAGGAAGATCCTAAGAAACGTTTCTCCTTGCAACAAGGTATCATCCGCTTTTGTGATAGAATCTGGCTAGGAGGCAGCACACAAATTCAACAAAGAATCATCTCAGCGTTACACGACAGCCCCATCGGTGGCCACTCAGGATTCCCTGTCACTTATCGACGCATTCGACGCCTGTTTGCATGGCCCAAGATGAAAGCACACATACTGCAAAGTCTGCAATACGTACGCTGCTGCCAGGTGTGCCAACAGGCCAAGCCAGACCACGCAGCCTCGCCAGGACTGCTCTTGCCTCTGCCGATTCCCAAACAGCCATGGGACATTTATATCTATGGAGTTTGTCAATGGTCTTCCTCAGTCCAGTAAGTTCAACTGCCTGCTCGTCATTGTGGACAAGCGTACAAAGTTTGCATACTTCCTTCCCTTGGCCCACCCTTACACAGCAGCATTAGTGGCTCAGCTATACTTGCATCAGATTTACAAAATCCATGGCCTACCTGGCGCGATCGTGTCTAACAGGGATCCAGTCTTCACAAGTCACTTCTGGCAGGAGCTTTTCCGAGGGGCAGGAACAGAGCTATGACTCAGCACAGCAAACCACCCCCAGACTGACGGGCAGACAGAGCGCGTTAACCAATGCGTCGAAACTTTCCTCCGCTGTTTCACTCAGGCATGCCCCCGGAGATGGAGCTTCTGGATCCCACTAGCACAGTTTTGGTACAACAACAGCCACCACTCAGCGATCGGCATGACACCATTCAGAGCCATGTTTGGGTATGAGCCACGCCATTGGGGAATAACAGCTGATAACACTTGCTCGGTTCCGGCACTCCAAACTTGGCTGGACGAGCGTGCCACAGTGCAAGAGCTACTGCAACAGCATCTCAATAGGGCACGTCAACTGATGAAAGTGCAAGCTGACAAGCGCTCCTTCAGAACTTTTCAAGTGGGCGACCGGGTGTTCCTCAAATTACAGCCGTATATTCAATCATCAGTGGCACCGCGAGCTAATCACAAACTCGCTTACAAATACTACGGGCCTTTCCCCATCATCGCCAAGATCAACAATGTGGCTTACAAACTGCAACTCCCAGCCCAAGCAACAGTACACCTGGTGTTCCATGTCTCTCCTTCGACAAGCACTTCTTCCAGGTACGGCGGTCGAATCTCAGCTTCCACATTGCTCTAGCGATTTGGCTGTTCCAGTGGCCATACTTCAGACCTGCTCGCGCAAAGCGAGAGACGGCATGCGTGAACAGGTCAAGATACAGTGGTCCAACTCTTCACACCTGGGAACCACATGGGAGGACAGGAGCAGCCTTCAGGCTCGATTTCCGCATGCAGAGACTTGGGGACAAGCCTCGACACAAGGAGGGGATGTCAGCATGCCTGACACGCCGGGCCCGCAGGGCAGGGACCACGCCAGCGTCAGCACTGCCCAGCGACCCGTCAGGCCGAGGCGGCCCAACCCACGAGTCCACGGGCCGGAATGGGCTAACTGAAGGTCACTCGTCACGATACTTAAGGAAGAGTTGCAGGAGGAGAAACCATCCAGAGGATCAGGCACGATACGGCGGTGGCTACCTACTCCCCTTTCCCCTCTCCTAGTTCATCCGTAGAAGAGAGATTCATCCCCAAAATTCGTGTATCTGATCTGTAATTGCTACTACTTTGGAGAGCTATTAGATCAATACAAGTTTACCCTATCATGGCTGGTCCAACAAAGGGTTTAGTTTTTAGCTTGTGTTACAGGCTGGCTTAATAAACTTTTGAGCTGTGGACAATTAAGCTAATTAATTTGATTAAACTTGCAATAAAGGCAACTGTATTTCCCTGAGCTGGCTTATCCGCGAATCTGAAAGTACCATGCTCATATTGGCATATCCACTCAAGATGAATAGCTTTAAATTCATATATGGCTTTTCCTCTGACAACATTTGTAAGGACAAGGCATTATATAATCCTTCAATATTGGTGTGGCCTTTCCAAGAAGTAAACTCAAAATTATGTCAATATATGACCTGTCGATATGACCAAATGGGTTAACTTATTTCAATTTTAGAAAGTGCTCCTATGCTCGATAGACATAAATGCACATATTAACAGAATCAGGAGTGGGGACAACCTTTATCATATGCATCACCCATTAGTAAACATAGGTGTCATATGATTTATTTATGCATGTTCCATTTGGTCAAGCACAGAAGCACTCCACTTCAACTCTTATGAGTGGCACTTAAGATATCCATTTAAGCAGATAAGGCTAACATATAAACTAAAATTGATGAGTAGACTTACTTCTCAAAGCTAAAAGGAAGAATAGCTTTTGCTTCCAACTCTTGCGCAACATGTTGTAAACCCGCCTCATCAGAAACTGCAGAGAAAGGCAAATAACTGTCTGGGTAGGTAGCATTAGAAAGTGAAAACACCAGACAGATGGAAAAGTAAGATCCTTTACATCAGGACGAACCCATAAGTAAGCAAATGGAAGAGTGACAGCAAATCATACAACAACAGCAACAAAATTGAGAAACCAAAAAGGTACCAACATCCTCTACGACGATGCTTAATCAAGTCCCGGTAACGTTCAAAATTAACAAAATCCTCTAGCTCCTCCTCTTCTTCAGATTTTTCCTGAGTTTGAAAAGACCGAGAGCTAGAGTCACGGATGAAGTCAAGTAGTGCACGGCCATCAAATCTGCACATTAAGAGAATGGATATAAATTTTCTTGCTCTTAACATGGTTTAGCAACTCAGATAATACATACCTGTCAATCAGAATATCTTGTTTCCCGTTCCATGGTATCCTGCAGTACAATGAGTACAGTAAATCAGCAGTTCAAATGCTACATTCAAGCGGACATGTAGCGATTTTCTCTTTCTAGATAAACTCAACCAGAAACAGAGACACACACAATATAATTGTAATATTCAAAACTTATGTTGGAGCTATATGTTAGCCATGTCATTGTAATTTTAACAAAATTCGAACTGAACCTACTTTGGTAGTACTCCAACACATGTGAGATGAGTTTTTAGGGTCATGTAACACATTAGACATATATATCAGAACTCACAAACATGTCCACTTTCAGCCGTACTAAAAATCTAAAACACAAACAGCTGCTATGTTTGGCTCATGTACATGTTGTCCTAAATATGTTTACAATACAATTCTTTGTGTATGCGCTAATGCTGCCTAGATTTAAGCCCATTTGGATGAACACATTGCAGTCATAACATAAAAGCGGCTACAGTTCAAACGAGATGAAATGCTCTGAAAAAATGAGAGTTTTGCTATCAATGAGCTTGCTTCTACAACTATGCCGGAAGAATAAATTTAGCTAATTTTCTAGAGCAAGCATGAAAATTCTGTAAGCTCCAACATTATTATCAGCATGTGCAAAACCAAATTCCTGGTTTCCTGCAACACATGGCCAAAACTAAATATTTACACAATATAAAATCTGAGCACCTACTAAACCAATCACAGCTAGGAACTGATCAATCTATGCCTCAGCACATGGCTGAATCCAATCTATTACAAAAAAAAATCATTTTGTCAACTTCCCCACACCATCAAACAGGCCCAATCAACTCTAGAAAATACCACACTTTATTCGGCACATTCACAAACAAGTAAATATGCCGCCTTGAAAATGGAAACAAAATCCTATGCACCGATAGCCAGCGTCCTAACTATTCATAGAAGAGACGAGTTACAGAAACGTAATAGATACAATCTAGCCAATTGATGAATTACCGGTGTACAGATACTGGTTTACTACAAACACTTGCAAGAGGAATCTATTCGTTGCACGATATCATGAAACATAATCTGCATCCATTAGACATAATCTGCATCCATTAGACGGCACTGCCGATCCATCAGATGGACAGCTAATTCGACCAAATCCAGCATGCTGCTGTCATAACAAACAACACAGCCCATCACATGACATCAACTGGACAGACGGAGTGTGCGTGAGAGAGCGGCGGCACGCACAATCCCTGCTGGTCTTCGGTGGCCTGATATAGTGAGTCGTCGCGGTGGACGCGGCACCGGGCGCCGGAGACCTGGAGGGACTGGTGCGGATCGCCGCGGCGGCGGGCGAGGTAGGCGTAGCGCCGCTGGGCCCGGCGCCGCGCACCGTCCATGAGGTCGTGGACCTTCCGCTCCGACCGCCGCGCCTCGTGCCACATCGCACCCCTCCTCCCGAAAGGTTCTGGAAGCTCCGGGGAGGCGGTTTTGCATTAACCTAATCCTAGACGAAGATTTTTCTTTTTTTGAGACAATCCTAGACGAAGATGTCAGAGGATGCGCCGCAACGGTGGAGGTGGCCAAACAGGCCGGCCCGGCCGATTGTAATCGTGCCTGGCACGGCCCGTATAATAATCATACCCTGGCGGGCCGGGCCGGGCCGGCCCGCGTGCTGCAGTCTGCAGTCCAGGCATGGCCCAGCTGATAATCGGGCCGGCCCGCTAGCATGCCAGGCATGCTGGTCCACCCGCTGTTTGGCCTATTTGACGTTTTTGGGCCTATTTTTTCCTATTAGGCTATATATATATCGGCTCGTGTTGTGCCGGCCCGCATGCTCAGCCTAGCAGCTCAAGCACGGCCCAAGGCGTGCCGGGTGTCGGGCCCAATCCGTTTAGCCGTGTCATGCCTGACCCATGGCGGGTCGTGCCGGCGTGCTCGTGGGCTGGCTTAATTGGCCCGGCCCGTTTGGCCAACTATACGGTGGAGAAAGAGAGGTGATCAGGATGTCGAAACCCCACGACCGAGAGGGCTCCTCTCGAAGGGGGCCACATGTCACCCAAAGCAAATTTGCCACAAGCACCTGAGCTTTTGGTTGACTGCATCAAGTCCAGTTCGCCTCCTCCGCGTAGTGTAAATCATAGTAGGCCCAATCTGTATATGGAAAAACGGTTGATCTGAGTGTTCCTCGCGAGCGAGGCTGAGAGCGCTTTAAGTTTCATGCGGGTCGGTTTCTACATGCGAGCTAGGCAACCAAAACAACTCACTACTTAGCCGTCAGAGCCTGGTTGGGTTTGATGCAGCCTACCAAACCCGTCCTAACAGATCCGATAAAGTTGCATCCTCTAAAATCCGTTTACAGGAGGATTGTAAAATTTTGAGGGGTGAGCTTAGAGGATCTGTTCTGCGCCAGAGACCTCGGGGTACCGCAAATTTCTCGCAGCTTCGCAAATTCATGATTTTTAACAATATAAACCGAATAGAATCACAATATCAATTAAACGTATGAAAAAAAATGATCCGAAACGCAATTCACAATACAACAATCCTCTTCATTACAATGAATGTTCAAATTGAAATAGTTATTACAACAACAAATTGTTCAAACCTCGCACAAATACAACAACAAATTGTTCAAATTAAAATAAGAGTATATCTCCCATAGAGTTGCCACTGATGCTCAATAAGATCTTCTTGGAGCTGGTAGTGTGAAGAAATGTAGTGATCTCATTTGCATCCCCGACAGGCTTCGCACAGCTACCAACATTGTCATAATAAAACTCTAAGTCCAAATCCCTCTCATCCTCGATGATCATGTTGTGTAAAATTACACAAGCAGTCATTGCCAGTGTCTAAGAACCTGGCATTGGGTTGTTGGCTACAACCCTTTGTGAATTTGGCCAGTGACTGAATGTGTCTCGCTTTCTAAGTCAGCGATAGTCGGAGGTGGAAGAACAAAATGTAGAACACACAAGAACTACCCAGGTTCGGGCCACCATTGTGTTGTAATACCCTACTCCTGCCTTTGGTATGATATTATCATAGTTGGCTACAATAGATGTGTTGAGTTGCTCGTTAATCAGTTGCCTCCTAAGGTAGTCGTCCTTCCCTATTTATACTACTCCGAGGGCCCCTCTCTCCCTTCGGGGGAGGGCGCTCTCATTGGCTAGTTGTAAACAAAGAGGAGGTAGCATGCCCAGGACAAGCATGCTCGGTTGCTTGCAGCTCGGTCGTCCATGCAAGGATGATGGATGTTGGGGCAGCGTATTACCCTAAGGATATCAGGTTGTACCCACGCTCATACAGAGTAGGTGGCCTCGAAGCACCGTTCCTGTAGCCACGTGCAGAGCAGGTGAATCTTCGAGTGCCACTATTGATGACCTCGCCTTATCGGAGCCCATGCGTTGGGGACGATTCATGATGTGCCCCTTCACAACCGCTGGCGTAGGTAGCAGTTGAGGGGGAATGGGTCGCATTTAATGCTTCTGACATCAGGATTTTTGTTACCTGTGAGGCGAAGGACGGTGATGCAGAATAGCTTCCCGGGGCTCCGGGAGGTGCTTCTTGGTGCCGAGAAGCCTATGGAGCGTCTCGTGCCATTCTTAGGCCGCACGTGTTTTGAACCTCCCAAAGTAAAACTTCGGCATCATTGTTTTGGGAGTAGTCTTGTCTTGGGGACCACAGTCAAGCCCTAGGTCCATAGGCCCGTGGTACCCGGTTCCTGTTGGGCTGACAGTAGCCCCCGGGACCATCTTCCTCCGCATGGGGCGATGGTCGCTGGGAGGGATATGGGGCCTAATAGCATCGGGGGCTTGACATGTGGCAGCTTGCGTCGCCTTATGAGGACTAGCATCAGCAGCCCCCGTTCCATCGCATTTACCATGGGGTAATGGATTACCTCATGGAAAAATGGGGTGCCTCCTTGATTCTCGCATCATGCCTGTTGTACCCCCTCGAGGGGTGGGGATCGTGGAGCGTATTTTCAGGGAGGCGGGCGTACCTCTTCACCTGCCTCTTGGTTATAAAGAGGAGGAGTGTCACGATGGAGTGCCCCTGCTGTCGCATCGTCTCCTTCCTCCTGCTTTCTGTGCTTTTCCGCCGCCGCCTGCGCACCTCTTCATTGCTTCCCACCCCAGCTGCGCTCCTCCTTCCCATGGCATCCCGCAAGCACTACTACAAGATGGTCCTAATGCGAAACATGTATAGGGGACCAATCGACCAAACTGTGTGTGATGCATGAATCACAAACGGTATGGTAATAAAACTGTCACCAGTAAAATGAAATGTCTACGATGGCGAATCCATCAAATATGATTCAGTTGCGTGTGCAAATTGTAGCATACAGTTGATCCATACGAACTATTTGCGATGAGGCAAAACAACAGAAACGGCCAGCCAGATCAAGGTGAGTGCGATAGATGGCATACGGATCACTCAGATGAGCTATTTGCGATGTGCCAAACCAACATAAATGTTTAGCCAGATTAAGGTATGTGTGCGATAGACAGCATACAGGTCACTTAGATGAACTATTTGCGATGAGCCAAAACAAACACTAACTATTCAGCTTAACAAGATGTGTGTGATACCCAGCAAACAGGCCAGTAATCAGAATTGTGTGGGAAGACTGATAATAACACAGACGTTCCTACTAATTGATATGTCTCCCACGTATCTATAATTTTTTATTATTCCGTGCTATTATATTATCAATCTTGGATGTTTTATATGCATCATTATGCTATTTTATATCATTTTTTGGACTAACTTATTAACCTAGTGTCCAGTGCCAGCTGCTTTTTTTCCTTGTTTTTGTCTTTACAGAAAATCAATACCAAACGGAGTCCTAATGGAACAAAAAAAAATTGATGATTTTTCTTGGACCACAAGACACCCTAGAAGCTTCGGGGGGAGGCCAGAAGAGCCACGGGATGGCCACAAGCTCAGGGGGCGCCCCCAAGCTTGTGGGCCCCCTTGGGCACTTCCAACCCTATTTTTTCTTCTATAAATACCCAAATATTCCCTGATGTCGCTTGAAACTGTGTCGGTATTTCCCCAAAGAGGAAGGGATGATGCAGTACAGCTACGGTAGGTATTTCCCTCAGTTATTAAACCAAGGTATCAATCCAGTAGGAGAACCAAGCAACACTATGTAAACGGTACCTGCACACAAAGAACAAATACTTGCAAACCGACGCTTATGAGGGGTTGTCAATCCCTTCTAGGTAATGGCATCAGAAATTGGCAAGTTGATGGGAGACTTGACTTGATCCTCCCCGGCAAAAAGATAGATAAATTTGTGGTAGATTGGATAAATAGCTCTCGATAAAACGCGAAATAAAATAAATAATAAAAAAGTGCAGCAAGGTATTTTTGGGTTTTTCGAATAATGGATCTGAAAATAAAAGCGAATAAAAATAGATCTCAAAGCAAATATGATAAAGAATAGACCCGGGGGGCGTAGATTTCACTAGTGGCTTCTCTCGAGAAATAGCACACAGTGGATTGATACGTCTCCGTCGTATCTACTTTTCCTAACGCTTTTGCTCTTGTTTTGGACTCTCATTTGCATGATTTGAATGAAACTAACCCAGACTAACGCTGTTTTCAGCAGAACTACCATGGTGTTGTTTTTGTGCAGAAATAAAAGTTCTCAGAATGGAACGAAATTTTTTGGAAAATTATTTCAGAATATATAAGAAATACTGGAGCCAAGAACCACCGGAGAGGGGGCCCCTGGGTGAGCACAACCCACTAGGGCGTGCCCCTGCTACTTCTTGAGCTTGCGTTGGTTTTTCCCTTGAAGAGGAAAGGGTGATGTAGCAAAGTAGAGATAAGTATTTCCCTTAGTTTGAGAACGAAGGTATCAATCCAGTAGGAGGTACACGCAAGTCTCCAATCTATATACCTGCATAAACAATCAAACACTTGCACCCAGCGTGATAAAAGGGGTTGTCAATCCCTTCACGGTCACATGCAAGGATGAGATCTGATAGAGATAGATATAAAAGATTACTAAAACGTAAAACAAAATAAAATTAGATAAATTGCAGCAAGGTATTTTGGGTTTTTTGGTTTATAGATCTGAAAATATATGATGGAAAGTAGACCCGGGGCCATAGGTTTCACTAGAGGCTTCTCTCTTGAAGGAAAATAATACGGTGGGTGAACAAATTACTGTCGAGCAATTGATAGAAAAGCGCAAAGTTATGACGATATCCAAGGCAATGATTATGAATATAGGCATCACGTCCGTGTCAAGTAGACTGACTCCTGCCTGCATCTACTACTATTACTCCACACATCGACCACTATCCAGCATGCATCTAGAGTATTAAGTTCATAAGAATGGAGTAACGCCTTAAGTAAGATGACATGATGTAGAGGGATAAACTCAAGCAATATGAGGAATACCCCATCTTTTTATCCTTGATGGCAACAATACAATACATGCCTCGCTACCCCTACTTTGTCACTGGATGAGGACACCGCAAGATTGAAACCAAAACTAAGCACCTCTCCCGTGGCAAGAAAAACCAATCTAGTTGGCCAAACCAAACCTATAATTCGAAGAGAAATACAAATATATCAAATCATGCATATAAGAATTCAGTAAAGACTCAAATAATATTCATAGATAATCTGATCATAAATCCACAATTCATCGGATCTCGACAAACACATCACAAAAGAATATTACATCGGATAGAACTCCAAGAACATCGAGGAGAATATTGTATTGAAGATCAAAGAGAGAGAAGAAGCCATCTAGCTACTAGCTATGGACCCATAGGTTTGTGGTAAACTACTCACGCTTCATCGGTAGGGCAATAGAGTTGATGTAGATGCCCTCCGTGATCGAAGCCCCCTCCCACGGGACGCCGAAAAAGGCCCCAAGATGGTCTCGTGGAAACAGAGGCTTGCGGCAGCAGAAAAGTATTTTTGGTGGAAGCTGATGTCTACTACGCAACTTTATTATTGTAGACACGTGTTGGGCCTCCAAGCACATAGTTTTGTAGGACAATAGCAATTTTCCCTCAAGTGGATGACCTAAGGTTCATCAATCCGTGGGAGGTGTAGGATGAAGATGGTCTCTCTCAAACAACCCTGCAACCAAACAATAAAAAGTCTCTTGTGTCCCCAACACACCAAATACAATGGTAATTTGTATAGGTGCACTAGTTCGGCGAAGAGATGGTAATAAAAGCATAGTAATGATAGTAGATATTGATTTTTGTAGTAGTAACAATAAAAAACAGCAAGGTAGCAAGTAACAAAAGTGAGCACAAACAGTATTGCAATGCTTGAAAATGAGGCCTAGGGCCCGTACTTTCGCTAGTGCAATCTCTCAACAATGCTAATATAATTGGATCATATAACCATCCCTCACGTGTGATGAAGAATCACTCCAAAGTTCTTATCTAGCGGAGAACATAAGAAGAAATTGTTTGTAGCTATTCTTTTCGATCGATCTATCCAAGAGTTCGTACTAAAATAACACCAAGTTATTCTTTCCGGTCGATCTATCAAGAGTTCGTACTAAAATAACACTAAGTTATTCTTTCCGATCGATCTATCAAGAGTTCGTACTAAAATAACACCAAAGCAAATTCAGATTCATAATACTCAATCCAACACAAAGAACCTCAAAGAGTGCGCCAAGATTTCTACCGGAGAAACGAAAGACGAGAACGTGCATCAACCCCTATGCATAGATTACCTCAATGTCAGCTCGGGAATCCGCGAGTTGAGTGCCGAAACATATATCAAGTGAATCAATACGATACCCCATTGTCACCACGGGTATTCATAGCAAGACATACATAAAGTGTTCTCAAATCCATAAAAGTATTCAATCCGATAAGAATGAAATCTCAAAGGGAAAACTCAATTCACAACAAGATAGAGAGGGGAAAACACCATATGATCCGACTATATTAACAAAGCCTACGATACATCAAGATCGTGATATCTCAAGAACACGAGAGAGAGAGAGAGATTAAACACATAGCTACTGGTACAAACCCTCAGCCCCGAGGGTGGACTACTCCCTCCTCATCATGGTGGCCGCTGGGATGATGAAGATGGCCACCGATGATGATTTCCCCCTCCGGCGGAGTGCCGGAATGGGGTCTAGATTGGTTTTTCGTGGCTACAGAGCCTTCCGGCGGCAGAACTTCTGATTTAGGGTTATACCTAGGGTTTTTGGAATACTTGACAATTTATAGGGCGAAGAGGCGGTGCAGGAGGCCACTTAGGTGGGCACAACCCACCAGGGCGCGCCTGGGCCCCCAGGCGCACCCACGTGGGTTGTGCCCCCCTCGAGGCACCCCTTTGGTACTTCTCCAAAAAGTTTCGTAGTGTTTGGACTCCGTTTGATATTGATTTCCTGCAAAGTAAAAAAACAAGCAAAAAACAGCAATTGGCACTTGGCACTATGTCAATAGGTTAATCCCAAAAAATGATATAAAGTTGCCATAAAATGATTGTAAAACATCCAAGAATGATAATATAACAACATGGAATAATAAAAAAATATAGATACATTGGAGACGTATCAGCATCCCCAAGCTTAATTCCTGCTCATCCTCGAGTAGGTAAATGATAACAGAATTTTTGATGTGGAATGCTGCCTATCATGTTCATCACATTCTTTTCTTGTGTAGCATGGACATATGGACTTTTATATGGTTCAAAGCAATAGTCTAGTTTTGACATGAAGATTTCAATACTCAAGCATATCAACAAGCAACCATGCCTTTCAAAATATCAACACTAAAGCAAGTTATCCCTGGCCCATCATGCTCAATCATTGCTCGATTCATGAAACACACTCGCATATTAGCTACATCCAATGCTCAAGTACGATCATAGTGCCCCTTAGTTGGTGCTTATAAGAGAAGGTGGAGACTCAAATAAAAATAAAAATTGCATAAAGTAAATAGAAAGGCCCTTCGCAGAGGGAAGTAGGGATTTGTAGAGGTGCCAGAGCTCAAAGCTTAAATTGAGAGATAAAAGATTTTGGGAGGCATACTTTTCCTGTCAACGAAAACGACCGAGTAATTCCCAACACTTTCCATGCTAGATATATCATAGGCGGTTCCAAACATAAAATAAAGTTTATTCCTTTTTCCACCATTCTTTCACAATCCATGGCTAGCCGTATCCATGGGTGCCCTCCATACCAACACTTCCCAAGGAATTTATTATTTGACAACATAAAGTAAATTTATTTTTCATTTCGGGACTGGGCATCCCTAATACCTTTGTCATACTCTCATGCAATGACAAGTCAATAAACACTCATCTTGTGAATAACACATCTAGCATGGAAAATAATGGCCACCCCCTGCCGCTTCATGAGCGCTACGAGCACACAAAAAGGAAATTATTTTGAAATTTTAGAGATGGCACATACAAATTTGCTTAGAACGGCACGTGAATACCGCATATAGGTAGGTATAGTGGACTCATATGGCAAAACTGGGTTTAAGGATTTTGGATGCACAAGTAGAGATCATACTTAGTACAAGCGAAGGCTAGCAAAAAGGTTGAGACGCATCCAACCAAGAAACGAAAAATCTCATAAGCGAGCGTTAAGCATAACTAACACCGAATAATGCACCACAAGTAATTTCATTGCATAACTATTGACTTTCGTGCTTGCAAAGGGAAACACAAACCTTAGCATCAATATTCTTACTAAATCATAATTACTCACCAACATGACTCACATATCACTATCATCATATCTCAAAACTATTACAAAGAATCAAGTTTATTTTGTCCAATAATCTTCATGAAAGTTTTTATTATATCCCTCTTGAATATCTATCACTTTGGGACTAGTTTCATATGTGGCAATTGCTTTTGACAAGCTCAAATAAATTTAAGTGAAGAACATGAGCATAAATATTTTCATCTCTCAAAATAATCTAAGTGAAGCATGAGAGTGAATGACAAACTACTCCAAGAAGATATAAGTGAAGATCAAATGAGTAGTTAGGTAAATGGGTAGCTATTTGAGGACTCTCTCTTATTTTAAAACTTGCACATCTAAGTATTTTATTAAAACTGCAAGCAAAATAAAACAAAATGACATTCCAAGAATAGCACAACTCATGTGAAGAAGCAAAAACTTAGGCTCAACCGATACTAACCGATAATTGTTGATGAAGAAAGGTGGGATGCCTACCGGGGCATCCCCAAGCTTAGATGCTTGAGACTTATTGAAATAGTATCTTGAGATGCCTTGGGCATCCCCAATCTTGATCTATTTTGTCTCCTTAATTCCTTTTATATCACGGTTTCCCTAAATCTTAAAAAGTTAATCCACACAAAACTCAACAAGAACTCATGAGATAAGTTAGTATAAACCAATGCAAAAACCTTATCATTCTTTACTGTAGCAAATCACAAAAAATATTATTCAACAATGCATATGTTCGCACACGAACGCGTCACGTGTACCCTCGATGCCGGGGGTGATGCACCGCAGCTCACGTCGAAGGAGTCTCACCGGAAGCGTGATTCGCAAGTCGACTGGCGAGAGCTTTTGAGGACCCAAAACCCCACACTCCCGGGAGGGACCCCGTCGGGGAGTGCAGCGGCTATGGGCTTCCCTAGGTCGGTCAATCCGCCCATAGAGCCTCGGGATTCACAGCTCTCCAACACGAAGAACGACGAAGAACGAGGAAGCAAAAATGGGGGAGGGACAAAACGTAGATGAAAAAGTAGTAGATGTGTTTTTTGTGATTGTGTGTTGTTCAATCGGCCGTCACCTCTCATCTATTTATGAGGCGGCTGGACTTCCCTTACAAGAAAAGGACTAAAAATTCCGTCTGAAACATCAAAAACCCTAACCTAACACGGACATGAATCTTTGGTAATTTCCCGGATAAACTCGGTCCCACCGATTGGTTCGTTTCGGTCCCACCGAGTGAACATTGCCAACTCTGTGTATCCTTCTGTAATTTCTCGGATCAACTCGGTTCCACCGATTGGTTTGTGCTACCTCTTGAGCACTGCGTTGGTTTTCCCTTGAAGAGGAAAGGGTGATGCAGCAAAGTAGCGTAAGTATTTCCCTCGGTTTTTGAGAACCAAGGTATCAATCCAGTAGGAGACTACACGCAAGTCACCTCGTACCTACACAAACAAATAAGAACCTTGCAACCAACGCGATAAAGGGGTTGTCAATCCCTTCACGGCCACTTGCAAAAGTGAGATCTGATAGAGATAATAAGATAAATATTTTTGGTATTTTTTATGATATAGATTGAAAGTAAAGATTGCAAAGTAAAATAGATTGGACACTTATATGATGGAAAATAGACCCGGGGGCCATAGGTTTCACTAGTGGCTTCTCTCAAGATAGCATAAGTATTACGGTGGGTGAACAAATTACTGTCGAGCAATTGATAGAAAAGTGCATAGTTATGAGAATATCTAGGCATGATCATGTATATAGGCATCACGTCCGTGACAAGTAGGCCGAAACGAATCTGCATCTACAACTATTACTCCACACATCGACCGCTATCCAGCATGCATCTAGAGTATTAAGTTCATAAGAACAGAGTAACGCATTAGGCAAGATGACATGATGTAGAGGGATAAACTCAAGCAATATGATATAAACCCCATCTTTTTATCCTCGATGGCAACAATACAATGCGTGCCTTGCTGCCCCTGCTGTCACTGGGAAAGGACACCGCAAGATTGAACCCAAAGCTAAGCACTTTCCCATTGCAAGAAAGATCAATCTAGTAGGCCAAACCAAACTGATAATTCGAAGAGACTTGCAAAGATATTTAAATCATACATATAAGAATTCAGAGAAGAACTAAATATTGTTCATAGATAATCTTGATCATAAACCCACAATTCATCAGGTCTCGACAAACACACTGCAAAAAGAATTACATCGAATAGATCTCCAAGAAGATCGAGGAGAACTTTGTATTGAGATCCAAAGAGAGAGAAGAAGCCATCTAGCTAATAACTATGGACCCGAAGGTCTGTGGTAAACTACTCACACATCATCGGAGAGGCTATGGTGTTGATGTAGAAGCCCTCCGTGATCGATTCCCCCTCCGGCGGAGCACCGGAAAAGGCCCCAAGATGGGATCTCACGGGTACAGAAGGTTGCGGCGGTGGAAATAGGGTTTCGTGGTGCTCTCGGATATTTTCAGGGTATATGAGTATATATAGGTGAAAGAAGTCAGTCAGGGGAGCCACGAGGGGCCCACGAGGGTGGGGGCGCGCCTTCCTGCCTTGTGGCCTCCTCGTTTCTTTCTTGACGTTCACTCCAAGTCTCCTGGATTGCGTTTGTTCCAAAAATCACTCTCCCGAAGGTTTCATTCCGTTTGGATTCCATTTGATATTCCTTTTCTGCGAAACACTGAAATAGGCAAAAAAAATAGCAATTTGCACTGGGCCTTTGGTTAGTAGGTTAGTCCCAAAAATAATATAAAAGTGTATAATAAAGCCCATTAAACATCCAAAACAGATAATATAATAGCATGGAATAATCAAAAATTATAGATACGTTGGAGACGTATCAGTTTGCTTCGGTCCTACCGAGTGAACGTTGCCAACTCTCTGGTAAATTTTCAGACCAATTCGGTCTCACCGATCAAATCAACTCGGTCGGTCCGAAATGACTCTGCATCTTTTGTTTCTGACCTTGTTTTGCCTCCACAGGTTGCATACGACCTCGGATTAAGACAAATTTCATATCAAAATCAGCTGCTTCGACGAGACGCACAACTTTTGTGTTGAAACGTTTTCCATTGGATTCCATCTTCACTAAGTTTCATGTAATTCTTTAATCTGGTGTCAACATGAGCATCTCTGAACTTGTCACAACTATTATTTCTGAGCTCCGTTTTAAACCATCTTCATATCCATCTCGATCTTCTTAAAGAGAGCCATTCAGAGGTGACCTCCAATCATAAGTTTGAATTAGTCTTGATGCAGCCTATGCTAATTTTATGACCGTGCCACTTTTGATCATCAACACATGCCTCCCTGTTTTTCGGCATAGCTAGCGCGCCGAAAAATAACTTGTACAAAGTTTGTTCTAAGGACGATGTGAACACTCCATCGGCCATTTATATGTTCTTAGGATAATAAGTATATATCGGCCATGTTTACACTAAGGGCGATAGTTATTTATCGGCCATTGCATATCTAGGCTTCTTGCCACACACTTGGGTGGTAGTTCTTTAAATATTTTCCATTGAGAGCTCGAGGTAACAATGCCCCTTGTATGGATTCCACCAAATATGAATTTCCAGGAACCACTCTTGTAATCCTAAAAGGACCTTCCCAACTTGGAGACCACTTCCTGAATTTTGTGTCTTTCGAACCAATTGGTAGAATCACCTTCCACACGAGATCGCCAACTTGAGAAGTCTTTAACTTGACCATTTTATTCTTGCCACCCTCAACTTATCTCTCTCTATGGCCTTCAAAGCAGCCAAATGTTTATCGGCGACTTCATCAATATTGTCCATCATCAAGTTATAAAAGTCTACCACTGATAAATCATTTTGTTTGGCTATTCTCAAAGCATTCAAATTCACTTCCACTGGTAAAACGGCCTCTTAACCATATATGAGCTGATATGTAGTTACCTTTGTAGCACCATGCCTTGAGATTCTGTGCGCCCACAAAGCTTCGGACAGTAGCTCATGCCATCTTCTTGGATTATCCTCAATCTTCTTCTTGATGTGCTTGATTAATATTTTATTGCTAGACTCAGCTTGTCCATTGGCTTGGGCATAATATGGAGAGGAATTGAGAAACTTTATCTTATATGATTCGGCAAATTCTCTAACTTGATGTGACATAAAGGATGAACCTTGGTCTGTAGTTAATGTTTGAGGAATGCCGAATCTATGAATAATGCGCTCAGTTATGAATTGAATTACCTCTGTATGAGTCATATTTTTGAGTGGTATTGCTTCAGACCATTTAGTGAAATAATCAGTTGCCACCAACACGAATCGATGCCCCTTTGAAGATGAAGGATGAATCTCTCCAATAAAGTCTAATCCCCAACCTCTAAAAGGCCACGGCTTGATAACAGATGTAACATAGCAGCGGGAGCCAACTGAATATCACCAAACTTTTGACAAGCTTCACATCCTTTATAATACCAGAAGCAATCATTAACCATTGTCGGCCAATAAAACCCAGCACGTCGTAATAACCATTTCATCTTGGGAGCCGACTGATGAGTGCCACAAATACCTTCATGGACCTCTCCCATAGCAACTCTCGCTTGGTCCTCGTCCAAGCACTTTCAAAGAACATCATCAACCGTTGGGCGATAAAGACCATCATCTCTCATTGTGTATTTGAAAGCCATATGCCAGACAGTCCTGTCCACCCTTTTACTAGGATCACACAAATAATCAATAATGGGTTTCCTCCAGTCTTGATTTTCTCCTGCATTAAATATTTCATTAGTGGCCGAAATGGTGGGCTCCGGTTCGGCCTCCCCTATGTTGGCAAGACTAGACATCGGGCTTTGAGAAATATGAAACATGCCACGATCAACATGATAGCCGGATGCTTGTTGTGCCAACTCATTTGCTCTCCAATTGTCATGTCAAGATATATGAGCAATGCTAAAATTATCCAAAGTAGAAATTATATCTAGACATTTATCAAGATAAACATTAAGTGATTCGTCAAAACATTGAAAGACTTTGGATATTTGTTGCACTACTAATAACGAATCACCAAAAGCCTCAATATGTGTAGCACCTATGGCAAGCAACATTTCTAAGCCGAATAACAATGCTTCATATTCAGCTTGATTATTTGTGCAAAAATATTCTAAGCGGCATGAGGCTTCAAAAACAGCACCATGAGGAGATATATAAACAATACCAACACCTTGGCCATTGCTACAAACTGAACCATCAAAATATAATCTCCATGGTACTAACGAGACAAGGTTTATATCATTATCATGATTGTGATCAATCCGATGCTCAACAATAAAATTAGCAATGATTTGGCCTTTCATGGATTTCAGAGATTCATAAGCCAAATCATATTCAATTAAAGCATATGCCCACTTGCCAATTCTACCACTAAGAATTGGCCTATGCAACATGTACTTGATGACATCGGTTTGACAAGCTATAATGCAAGTACTAGGCACTAGATAATGTCTCAATTTTGTACAAGCATAATATAAGCATAAACATAATTTCTCAATAAATGTATACCTTGTCTCGGCGTCCAATAAGCGTCGACTCAAATAAGTAATAGCATGCTCCTTTCCTTCGGTCTCTTGAGTCAAAACAACACCAATAACACCTTCCTCCGCTGTAATATAAAGCTTAAAGGGCTCTCTATGTTTGGGAGCTTTCAACACCGGAGGAGTGCACAAATAACTTTTTATCATATCAAATGCTTCTTGTTGTTTTGCCCCCCAAGTAAAATTGACATCATCCTTTAACTGAAGGATGGGAGTGAATGCATCAACCTTCCCTGACAAGTTGGCTATGAATCTCCTTAAATAATTGACTTTTCCAAGGAACTTTTGCATATCTCTCTTGCATGTTGGAGCCTCCACCTTTTGTATAGCTTCTATATTTTTGGGATCAATCTCTATGCCATCTTGATGAATAATGAAACCCAAAAACTTTCCAGTCGATACACCAAAAGCACACTTCAAAGGATTCATCTTTAGTCCATATTTTTCATACTCTCAAAAGCTAAGCGCAAATCAGCTAGATGAGATTCAAAAGCATCCGATTTGACAACAATATCATCAATATAAACCTCAAGTATAACACCAAGCAAATCATGAAAAATTAAATTCATAGCCCTTTGATACCTGGCACCGACATTTTTTAATCCAAAGGTCATCACTGTCCACTCAAATAAACCAAGGAAACCGGGACACCGGAAAGCCGTTTTGGACATGTCTTCTTCGGCCATAAAAATCTGGTTATACCCCGCATTACCATCAATAAAGCTAATAACCTTATGCCCAGAAGCATCATAAATAAGCATATCGGCTATTGGCATAGGATACTCATCTTTAGGTGTAGCTCTATTCAAATCTCTGAAATGAATGCACACCCTCAACTTGCCGGAGCCTTTCTTCTCTACTGGTACAATGTTAGAAATCCACTCGGCATACCTGCAAGGTCTAATAAAATTAGCTTTAAGCAAACGACCGATCTCTTCCTTGATCCGGTCATATGTTTTTGGATTAAACTTTCTAACTGATTGCTTGTATGGTCTAAAACCGTCCTTTATATGTAAACGATGCTCCACTACCTCTCGGCTTAAACCTGGCATCTCATGATATTCCCATGCAAAGCAACAAACATATTCTTTCAATAGCTCGATCAACTTAGCTTTATGATCGGCTCTTAAATTTTTGTTTACAAATGTCGGCCTAGGAATTGAACCATCTCCTATATCTATCTCTTCTAATGGATCGGCCGATGTAAAACCTTGTCCTAATTTATCCATATCATCTAACTCTTCTATGGACTCATACATATCGTTCTCATTGGACCGATATTCTACAAGACACTTTTGTAACCACTCTGAGTTAGGATCCATTTAAATACATCATACCTTGGAGCCGATTATCGCCAACCGGCTTTAAAGAAACGCGCACGAAACCAGTTTTTGTAGCGCTAAGAAAATCAAATTCTGACAAATCGCGCCCCGTCAAGCAAGTAGCATTGGGATGTTGCCAATCCACCGATGCGTCGGCCAAAGCAACACAAGCCGAATTATCCGCATGAATGACTTCTACTTCATCATCAACCCATTGAATTAAAAACCGGTGCATAGTAGATGGCACGCATTGGTTTGCATGAACCCTATCGCGGCCTAATATCACATTGTAGTTACCTTGCACCTCGGCGACAAAGAATGCGGTAGCCAAAGTTTTGCTTCCCACCGTAAGCTCCACATACATTACACCTTTGGCTTTAGTTTTCTCTTTGCCTTCAAATCCATTAAGCACCATGTTGGTCTTTATTAACTCTTCATCACGCAGCCCCAATTTTTTGAAGACCGAATATGGCATAAGATTCACCACAACACCACCATCGATAAGCATTCTGGCAATCGGTGATCCATTAATATGACCTTTAAGGAACAATGGCTTCAAGTGCGTCACCGGTTCTTTTGGCTTCTCGAATATAGCATTTTTAGGACCAAAATCTAGCTGAGCTACTTCCCCTTCTTCATCTATAGCACGAAATTCAGCGGGTAAGTAATACACCATATTAATATCCATACCTTCATGAACCGGTGTAGACTCATAATCAAGCATTTCATCTCCCGCAAGCATGTCCACTGACTCCGAAATATCTCCAAGGGAAGAGGAAGTAGTAGGCAAAGTGGACGATGTAATAGTAGCCGCATCGTCCTCCATTGGTGGTGTAGGTGTTGCTATGATCAATGCAGAAGCTGCTATGTTTTCCTTTTGCTTTGGCCTCCACACTTGTTTTGGGGTTACCATGGGATGGATTTCATTGAATAATTTATCCCTTAGCTTTTTTGCTTCTTGTTCCTCCTTCTCATGACTCCTCATGCGCTGCAATCTCCTTTTTTGCGCCTTGGTCAGACCGGAAGGACACCACTTAGGCTGAGTATATTTTGGATCCCTGGACTTGGCCTTGCTTGTGCTAGCTTCGTGATCATTAGCCATGGGGCCTTGCTGGACCGCAACCACATCTTTATTAGAATCAACCGTATTATCAACAATAATTGGCTCTTTGATTATTGTGCCTATCATAATAGTTTCACCACTAGTACTCTTCTCCTTTTGCTTGCTAGGCTCTGAAATTTCAGCACTTGGTGATTTGGCATGCCACACTTGCCTGCTGACACTTTTTTGATTATCTTACATTGGCCGATTGACACCATTGTTCAAACGGCCTCGTGTGGGATAAGAAAGCCTCTCATGAACGAGCCTCCTTGGTTCTGCCCAACCCGGATGAAAAGCATAAGGGGCCATTGGGGGCTGCCCCCATCCTCCATTGAAGTCTCCCATGTAGTATGGCGCATAGGGGGGGTGGCGCCATCCATGGTCCCGGTGCCCATAACCCATATGACCTTGCATGATGCTAAAATTCTTCCCGAGGAGGTGACCTTGAGCGCTTCAAATTTGACCGGTTAGAGCTAGAACCGGTCGCTTGATTGGCGTACTTGGACAACAACATATCAAAAGTTGGCTTGATTTTTTTGCGCTGCACTTTAGCTTCATTCGTCTTCCACTTGCCAACCTCTGGACTCTTGGGCTTAACAAATTTGACACGAGTGTTCTCTTGCACTTGTGGTTGCCCCCCGAGTGTAGGATTCTTGATGGTGATCTTGATTATCTCCTTGTCATAGGGTTGCTTGTGAAGCACAACTTGTATCCCCAAGACCTTGTCGCTCTCCTTATTTTTCCTGGGCTCACCAATGACAATATTATTCTTATTATCTGATTCGGCTATGCTGGGCCGAATTAACATCTTCTTTCCCTCCAAATCCATGGTGTTCATTGGGAAAGGCTGCTTATCAACTTGCATCTCAGAAAAATTCAATCATCGTCATTAATGGCTAATTGTATTTGTCATCGAAAAAAATTACAATCATTAGTAGCATGAGAAAAAGAATTATGATACTTGCAATAAGCATGCCGTTTCAACTCTTCAAACAGCGGTAAAGTATGAGATATTCTAATAATCTTCGCTTGCAATAAAGCATCAAATACTCTATCACACTTAGCAATGTTGAAAGTAAATTTCATCTCTTCATCACGATTCTTATGAATCGGCTTTAAATCATTGCAAGTAAATGGTTTGGCCTTAGATGGCCAAACAAATTCAGCAGCATAAATATCACCCTCATCGTCCGAGTGGTCACTATCATACTCAACCATATTCATCTTAGGACGACCAGTTTTATATCTATGCACCTCTTTAAGATCTTGAGCCAAAGCCCTTTGCAAGACTTGGTTGATATTTAAAAACTCATGTCCTTCTAGCCTTTCTCTAATGTGAGTTCTCAAACCACTAAGCACAAGATCAGCCAAATCCCTCTCAGTTATCACCAAACTATAGCACCGGTTTTTTGTCTCTCTAAATCTCTTGACGTAATCGGAGACCGATTCATCATGCTTTTGTCTAACCGATGTAAGATGTGACAACTTTAGCTCATTAACCACTATAAAAATGATCATGAAACTTTTGTTCCAAGTGAAACCATGTAGTAATAGAACTGGGTGGTAACGTAGAAAACCACGAGAAAGCAGTACCGGTTAAAGATAAAGGAAAATAACGTACTCTCCACTCATCTCGCGAACTTGCCTCTCCTAATTGTGCCAAGTACTGACTAACATGCTCCCAGGTGGTTTTTGTGCCCTCTCCATTAAACTTAACAAAATCTGGAATTTTATATCCCGGAGGGCATTAAATTGCATGAAAGTATTCTGGATATGGCTTTTGGTAAATACGGTTCCTTGGTAACTCAACTCCAAAATTCTCTCGGAGCATCTTAGCCATCTCCTCTCTAAGATTAGCTAGACCATCATCCATAGTGGACGATGAAGCTTGTGGCAGTAGCATAGGAGGAGTAGGGTTAGTAGTTGCAGGTGTGAATTGTGGCATGTATGCCGAATTGTAATTCGGCAGTGATCTAACAGTGTTTGCTCTTGTAGGTAGGGTTTGGTTCGGCGTCACCATCGAACTTGGCATACTCATGATAGGATTATTGGGTGCAGCAACAATTTTATTTGCTTGGGTAGGGTAATAAGTCATCGGCATGGGAGGCGCCGATGAAATAGGTAAAGCCAGATTAGAGTTTTGCACGCTAGCAGCTATACCACCATTACCACTAGACGATTGAGATATATTTTTCTGAGCATTAGTATTTTCTATGAAAGTTTGATAGACCAGATTGTTACCATCAGCATTACGACTCTCAATCTCAGCCCACTGCTCAGGAGAAAAGGTAGTACTCACAGAGGGTTTAACCTGCTCAGTTTGAAGAGGAGGGAACTTGATTTCTTCAATCGAAGTGATGTTGCCTTTGTGATCCTTCTTGAATTTTGCAAGGAACTCCTGCAAATCCTTCTCTTCACGTGCCTTCTTGTACTCCTCATAGATTTGGCGATGATCGGCCGATATCTCATCAAGACTGGGCTTAATGATGTTATCGGCGTCTACCTCAGATGGTTTGGGAAGATCGGACATGGTGGATGATGATGATTGATTTCAGATCCCCAGCGGGGTCGCCAAAAGTGTGTTCACACACGAACACGTCACGTGTACCCTCGACGCCGGGGGTGATGCACCGCAGCTCGCATCGAAGGAGTCTCACCGGAAGCGCGATTCGCAAGTCGACCGGCGAGAGCTTTTGAGGACCCGAAACCCCGCACTCCCGGGAGGGACCCCGTCGGGGAGTGCGGCGGCTATGGGCTGCCCTAGGTCGGTCAATCCACCCCTAGAGCCCCGGGATTCGCAGCTCTCCAACACGAAGAACGATGAAGAATGAGGAAGCAAAAACGGGGGAGGGACAAAACATAGATGAAAAAGTAGTAGATGTGTTTTTCTGCGATTGTGTGTTGTTCAATCGGCCGTCACCTCTCATCTATTTATGAGGTGGCTGGACTTCCCGTACAAAAGAAGGACTAAAAACTCCGTCCAAAACATCAAAAACCCTAACCTAACTCGGACAGGAATCTTTGGTAATTTCCCGGATAAACTTGGTCCCACCAATTGGTTCGCTTCGGTCCCACCGAGTGAACGTTGCCAACTCTCTGTATCCTTCTGTAATTTCTCAGATCAACTCGGTCCCACCGATTGGTTTGCTTCGGTCCTACTGAGTGAACGTTGCCAACTCTCTGGTAAATTTTCGGACCAACTCGGTCGGTCCGAAATGAGTCTGCAGCTTTTGTTTCTGACCTTGTTTTTCCTCCACAGGTTGCATACGACCTCGGATTAAGACAAATTGTATATGAAATTCAACTGCTTCGACGAGACGCACAACTTTTGTGTTGAAATGTTTCCATTAGAGGCCATCTTCACTGAGTTTGATGTCATTCTTTAATCTGGTGTCAACATGAGCATCTCTGAACTTGTCACAACTATTGTTTCTGAGCTCCGTTTTAAACCATCTTCATATCCATCTCGATCTTCTTAAAAAGAGCCATTCAGAGGTGACCTCCAATCATAAGTTTGAATTAGTCTTGATGCATCCTATGCTAATTTTATGACTGTGCCACTTTTGAGCGTCAGCAGCATACTAAATGCCTCTGCATATTTAATACTCATATCCTAAAATAGAATCATTAAACAAGCAACCATATGCAAACAATGCAAACATAACAATCTGCCAAAACAGTACAGTCTGTAAAGAATGCAAGAGTATCATAATTCTTTAACACAAAAAATGATAAATTTACCACACTGTAGAAAATTTATCAGAGCTTATTGTGCAAAAAGTTTCAACATTTTATCACATTCTGACTTTTCTCAGGAATTTTTGCAACATCGATAAACTTTCTGTTTTGAAACAACAACTAATATACTTGCAAAATAAGCATGGTGAAGGCTATCCTTGACATTTTTTTGAAATGAAAGATGCAAAATATTATTCTAAATAGCATCAAGCAAATAAAAGTAAATAAAATGATGCTCCAAGCAAAACACATATCATGTGACGAATAAAAATATAGCCTCGAGTAAGGTTACCGATAATGTTGGAGACGAAAGTGGGGATGCCTTCCAGGGCATCCCCAAGCTTAGTTGCTTGGATCTTCCTTGGATATTAACTTGGGGTGCCTTGGGCATCTCCAAGCTTAGGGTCTTCTCACTCCTTATTCTCCTCATATCGACATCTCACCCAAAACTTGAAAACTTCAATCACACAAAACTTAACGGAATTTCATGATACGGGTTAGTATGATAAAGAGCAACCCATTTCACTTTGGTACTGTCAAAGACAAGATTCATAATTGTTTCCACACAATGCCTACTGTATCATATCATTTTCACAATTTATATTGAGAAATATAAGCCATAGAAACTAGAAAACAAGCAAACTATGCATTGAAAACAGAATCTGTCAAAAAAAGAATAGTCTATAGTAATCTGTACTCCAACCGTATTTCTTCTACTCCAAAAATTCTGCAAAAACTAGGATAAAATAGGGAATTTGTATATCTATCACTTGTAAAAAAATCAGATCAAAATCACGTTCCAGTGAATTTTCAAAATTCCTGGACTGAGCGCAAAAGGTTCTGTTTTTGGGCAGACTCAAGTCAACTATCATCTACGCTATCCCAAAGGTTTACTTGGAACTTTATTGAAACAAAAGCAATAAAAATTATTACTACAGTAGAATAATAATGTGAACACACAAAAACAGTAGGTAAAAGTGTTTGGTTTTGTCTCCCAACAAGCGCTTTTCTTTTATGCCTTTTAGCTAGGGATGATGATTTCAATGATGCTCACATAAAAGATAAGAATTGAAACATAACGGGAGCATCATGAAGCATATGACTAGAAAATTTAAGCCTAACCCACTTCCTATGCATAGGGATTTTGTGAGCAAACAACTTATGGGAACAAGAATCAACTAGCATAGGAAGGCAAAACATGCATAACTTCAAAACTTTCAACATAAAGAGAGGAAACATGATATTATTGCAATATGTAAAAGTATATGTTCCCCTCTCATAATAATTTTCAGTAGCATCATGAATGAATTCAACAATATAGCTATCACATAAATAATTCTTTTCATGACACAAAAGCATAGAGAGCTTATTACTCCCCACATAAGAAAATTTCTTCTCATCAATAGTAGTGGGAGCAAACTCAACAAAATAACTATCATGAGAGTGAAAATTAAAATCATGATGACAAGTTTCATGGTTATCATTATTCTTTATAGCATACATGCCATCACCATAATCATCATAGATAACTTAATTTGTTATCATAGTCAATTGAAGCCTCATCCAAAATGGTGGATTCATCACTAAAAAAAGTCATGACCTATCCAAATCCACTTTCACCATTATAATCATCATAAATAGGAGGCATGCAATCAGTATAACAAATTTGCACATCAAATCTTGGGGGACTGAAAATATCATCTTCATCAAACAGAGCATCCCCAAGCTTATGGCTTTGCATATCATTAGCATCATGGATATTCAAAGAGTTCATACTAACAACATTGCAATCATGCTCATCATTTATACCAAACATTCTATTGAATTCTTCTTCTATCAATTGAGCACAATTTTCCATTCCATCATTTTCATGAAATACATTATAAAGATGAACAATATGATGCAACCTCAATTCAATTTTTTTGTAGTTTTCTTTTTATAAACCAAACTAGTGATAAAACAAGAAACTAAAAGATTCAATTGCAAGATCTAAAGATATACCTTCAAGCACTCACCTCCCTGGAAAGAAAAGAGCTTGATGTCTACTATGCAACTTTATTCTTGTAGACACGTGTTGGGCCTCCAAGCGCATAGTTTTGTAGGACAGTAGCAATTTTCCCTCAAGTGGATGACCTAAGGTTTATGAATCCGTGGGAGGTGTAGGATGAAGATGGTCTCTCTTAAACAACCCTGCAACCAAACAATAAAAAGTCTCTTGTGTCCCCAACACACCAAATACAATGGTAATTTGTATAGGTGCACTAGTTCGGCGAAGAGATGGTAATAAAAGAGTAGTAATGATAGTAGATATTGATTTTTGTAATGGTAACAATAAAAAATAGCAAGGTAGCAAGTAACAAAAGTGAGCACAAACAGTATTGCAATGCTTGAAAATGAGGCCTAGGGTCCGTACTTTCGCTAGTGCAATCTCTCAACAATGCTAATATAATTGGATCATATAACTATCCCTCACGTGTGATGAAGAATCACTCCAAAGTTCTTATCTAGCGGAGAACATAAGAGGAAATTGTTTGTAGCTATTCTTTCTGATCAATCTATCCAAGAGTTCGTACTAAAATAACACCAAGTTATTCTTTCCGATCGATCTATCAAGAGTTCGTACTAAAATAACACTAAGTTATTCTTTTCGATCGATCTATCAAGAGTTTGTACTAAAGTAACACCAAAGCAAATTCAGATTCATAATACTCAATACAACACAAAGAACCTCAAAGAGTACCCAAGATTTTTACCGGAGAAATGAAAGATGAGAACGTGCATCAACCCCTATGCATAGATTACCCCAATGTCACCTCGGGAATCCGCGAGTTGAGTGCCAAAACATATATCAAGTGAATCAATACGATACCCCATTGTCACCACGGGTATTCATAGCAAGACATACATAAAGTGTTCTCAAATCCATAAAAGTATTCAATCCGATAAGAACGAAATCTCAAAGGGAAAACTCAATTGACAACAAGATAGAGAGGGGGAAAACACCATATGATCCGACTATATCAACAAAGCCCGCGATACATCAAGATCGTGACATCTCAAGAACACGAGAGAGAGAGAGAGATTAAACACATAGCTACTGGTACAAACCCTCGGCGCCGAGGGTGGACTACTCCCTCCTCATCATGGTGGCCACCGGGATGATGAAGATGGCCACCAGTGATGATTTCCCCCTCCGACGGAGTACATGAATGAGGTCTAGATTGATTTTTCATGGTTACAGAGCCTTGCGGCGGTGGAACTTCTGATCTAGGGTTACGCCGAGGGTTTTTGGAATATTTGACAATTTATAGGGCAAAGAGGCGGTGCAGGAGGCCACCGAGGTGGGCACAACCCACCAGGGCGCGTCTGGGCCCCCAGGCGTGCCCAGGTGGGTTGTGCGCCCCTCGGGGCACCTCTCTGGTACTTCTCAGGCCCATCCTGGGTGTTCTTGTCCATAAAAATTCTCCAAAAAGTTTCACGGTGTTTGAACTCCGTTTGATATTGATTTCCTGCGAAGTAAAAAAACAAGCAAAAACAGCAACTGGCACTGGGCACTATGTCAATAGGTTAGTCCTAAAAAATGATATAAAGTTGCTATAAAATGATTGTAAAACATCCAAGAATGATAATATAACTGCATGGAACAATAAAAAATTATAGATACGTTGGAGACGTATCATACGCTTTTGTTGGTTTGGGAATATTTGGGAGTTTATAGACTAAAAATTAGGGTTGGCGGAGTCCCGTGGGCTTGTGGAGCCCTCGGAACTCTTCCGGCCCTCTCTCCAAGCTCCATGGATGTCTTCTGGTCCAAGAAAAATCATCATAAAGTTTTATTCCGTTTGGACTCCGTTTGATATTCCTTTTCTGTAAAACTCAAAAACAAGGAAAAAACAGAAAGTTGCACTGGGCTCTAGGTTGATAAGTTAGTCCCAAAAATAATATAAAATAGCATAATAATGCATATAAAACATCCAAAACAAATAATATAATAGCCTGGAACAATCAAAAATTATAGATACGTTGGATACGTATCAAGCATCCCCAAGCTTAATTCCTACTCGTCCTCGAGTAGGTAAATGATAAAAACAGAATTTTTGATGTGGAATGCTACCTAACATATTTATCCATGCAATTTTATTTATTGTGGCATGAATATTCAGATCCATAAGATTCAAAACAAAAGTTTAATAGTGACATAAAAACAATAATACTTCAAGCATACTAATAAAGCAATCATGTCTTCTCAAAATAACATGGCCAAAGAAAGTTATCCCTACAAAATCATATAATCTGGCTATGCTCCATCTTCATCACACAAAGTATTTTATCATGCACAACCCCGATGACAATCCAAGTAATTGTTTCATACTTTTGGTGTTCTCAAACTTTTTCAACTTTCACGCAATACATGAGCGTGAGCCATGGACATAACACTATGGGTCGAATAGAAGGTGGTTGTGGAGAAGAAAAAAAGGAAGAGATAGTCTCACATCAACTAGGCGTATCAACAGGCTATGGAGATGCCCATTAATAGATATCAATGTGAGTGAGTAGGGATTTCCATGCAACAGATGCACTAGAGCTATAAGTGTATGAAAGCTCAAAAAGAAACTAAGTGGGTGTGCATCCAACTCGCTTGCTCATGAAGACCTAGGGCAATTTGAGGAAGCCCATCATTGGAATATACAAGCCAAGTTCTATAATGAAAAATTCCCACTAGTATATGAAAGTGACAACATAGGAGACTCTCTATCATGAAGATCACGGTGCTACTTTGAAGCACAAGTGTGAAAAAAGGATAGTAACATTGTCCCTTCTCTCTTTTCTCTCATTTTTTCTTTTGTTTGGGCTTCTTGGCCTCTTATATTTTTTTGTGGGCTTCTTTGGCCTCTTTCATTTTTTATAAAGTCCGGATACTCATCCCAACTTGTGAGGGAATCAAGCTTCCATCATCCTTTCCTCACATGGGACATTGCTCTGATAATGATGAAGCCCTCAGGACTCTTTTGGCACCCTCTCCAAGCTCCGTGGATGTGTTTTGGTCCATGAAAAATCATCGTAGAGTTTTATTCCGTTTGGACTCCATTTGTATTCCTTTTCTGTAAAACTCAAAAACAAGGAAAAAACATAAACTGGCACTGGGCTCTAGGCTAATAAGTTAGTCCCGAAAATAATATAAAATAGCATAATAATGCATATAAAACATCCAAAACAGATAATATAATAGCATGGAACAATAAAAAATTATAGATACATTGGAGACGTATCGCCCCCCCTCCAGGCGCACCTAGGTGGGTTGTGCCCACCTGGTGGCCTCGCAGACCCTATCTCCAACTCCTTAAATACCCATATTCGGAGAAAAAATTAGGAAGGAAGAATTATCGCGTTTCACAATACGGATCCGCCGCCACCTCCTGTTCTTCATCGGGAGGCCAGATCTGGAGTCCGTTCAGGGCTCCGGAGAGGGGGATCTTCGATCATCGTCATCACCAACCCTCCTTCATCACCAATTCCATGATGCTCCCCGCCGGGAGTGACTAATTCCTTGGTAGGCTCGCTGGTCGGTGAGGAGTTGGATGAGATTCATCATGTAATCAAGTTAGTTTTGTTAGGGCTTGATCCCTAGTATCCATTATGTTCTGAGATTGATGTTGTTATGACTTTGCCATGCTTAATGCTTGTCATTTTGGACCCGCGTTCCATGATTTCAGATCTTAACCGTTTATGTTTTCACCATTATATCCATGTTCTAGTTCCGATCTTCCAAGTCATATTCACCTATTACGTGTATGCTCCATAAACCCCGGAGTGACTATAGTCGGGATACTTTATGGTGATGACCGTGGTTTGAGGAGTTCATGTATTCACCACATGTTATGCTTTGTTCCGGTTCTCTATTAAAAGGATGCCTTAATATCCCTTAGTTTCCTTATGGACCCCGCTGCCAGGGGAGGGTAGGACAAAATATGTCATGCAAGTTCTTTCCATAAGCACGTATGACTATTTACGGAATACATGCCTACATTATATTTATGAATTGGAGGTAGTTTTGTATCGCCTAGGTTATGACTGTTATATGATGATTATCATCCAACGAATTCAGCGATCCAATGCCTACGAATTTCCTACGTATTGTTCTTGCTAAGTTACTACTGCAGCTATTACTGTTACACTTGCTACAAAATCATTGTTATCACTGTTACCATTACTATTGTTGTTCCCACTACTATCAAAACTATCATACTACTTTGCTACTGATCACCTTACTGCAGATGTAATCTCCAGGTGTGGTTGAATTTACAACTCAGCTGCTAATACTTGCAAATATTCTTTGGCTCCCCTTGTGTCGAATCTATAAATTTGGGTTGAATACTCTACCCTCGAAAACTGTTTCGATCCCTTATACTTGTGGGTTATCAAGACCTTTTTCTGGCGCCGTTGCCGGGGAGCATAGCTATATTTGTTGAGTCACTTGGTATTATTATCTATTTATCACTATGAAGAATATGAAGGATACCAAGACTAAGATATTTCCCTCTAAGACGAGGGGAGGTAAGGAACTGCCATCTAGCTCTGCACTTGATTCACCTTCTATTTTGAGTAAACTTGCAACACCACCACTTGTTATTAATTCTGATATGTCGCAAGTTATTGATGAAGCTGCTTATGCTATGGATAATGCTTATGATGATACTAGTACTATGCTTGATGATGATGTGCCTTTAGGTGAATTTCTTGATAAACAACTTGCTAGAGCTAAAGATATTGAGAATGCTGAAACTGATGAAATTATTGAAATTGATGAGATACTTGAAACTATAAATCTTGAAATATCTATTAGATCTAGCTCTCCTAGATATGAATTGCCCAAGATACCTGAGGGTTATGTTATGGATGGGGAGATAGCTCTAGACTTTCTTGCTTGCAATGATAGGGATGCTTTTAAGAAATTACTATGCAAATTGAAAGAAAAATCTTTGAATGCTAGAATGAAATGTGATCCTAAGTTTGCTACTTCACCTATCTTTCTTACTTATAAGGATTATGAATTCTGTGTTGACCCAGAGTTAATTACTTTGGTTGAATCTGATCCTTTCCATGGTTATGAAACTGAAACTGTTGCGGCAGATCTTACTAAGTTGAATGATATAGCCACCCTATTTGCTCATGATGAGAAAATTCGCTACTACTATATTCTCAAGTTATTTCCGTTCTCATTAAAGGGTGATGCTAAGATATGGTACAATACTCTTGCTCCTGGTTGTGTGCATAGTCCATAGGATATGATTTACTACTTCTTGAAAGAAAAATTCCTGCTCATAAGAAACAAGCTGCCTTACAGGGAATATTTAACTTTGTGCAAATTGAAGAAGAGAGTCTCCCACAAGCTTGAGGGAGGCTTCTCCAATTGCTTAATGCTTTTCCTGATCATCCTCTTAAGAAAAATGAACTACTTGATATCTTCTATAATGGACTAACCAATGCTTCTAGGGACTTCCTAGATAGTTGTGCTGGGTGTGTTTTCAGAGAGCGAACTATTGAACAAACTGAGGAATTATTGAATGACATATTGAAAAATTATGATGATTGGACTCTTCCTGAACCACCACCTAAACCCACTCTGAAGAAGAGGGGTATCTTATATCTCAGTCCTGAAGATATGCAAGAGGCAAATAAATGTATGAAGGAAAAAGGTATTAAAGCCGAAGATGCCAAAAATTTACCTCCTATTGAAGAAATACATGGACTTGACACACCACCACCAAAGGTGGTAGAGGTAAACTCTTTAATGAAATTTGATGAAAGTGACATCCCTTACAATAAACATCCTAGTCAATGCCTTTATGAGTTTGACAACTACATTAGAAAACAAGATCACTTCAATGCAAATGTTATGAAACAATTTAAATACAATTATGATATGATTGCTTGCTTGAGTAACTTGTGATTTAGAATCACTAATGATGTTAGAGGTGTAGGAAAACATGCCTCTATGGTTCATACCCAGTTAGAATAAGTTGCTAAATCTCAAAAAGAAGTGCTTGATGAAATGAACAATAATATAAATGACTTTGCTGTTAGAGTAGCAACAAGAGGACGTAAAATGACTCAAGAACCACTTTATCCCAAGGGAAACCCTAAGAGAATTGAACAAGACTCTCAAAGAATTAACACTGATGCACCTAGTCCTTCTAAAAAGAAAAAGAAAAATGATAAGACTTCACATACCTCTAGTGAACCTAAAATAGAAAAACCTCCCGAAGCTAATAATGATGTTTCTATTTCTGATGCTGAAACTCAATCTAGTAATGAACATTCATCTAGTGATAATGAAGAAGATAATGATGATGTTCATAAAGACACTCAACTAGACAAAGATAAAGAACCAGATAATGATGTTGAAATAGAACCAGCTGTTGATCTTGATAACCCACAACCTAAAAATAAAAGATATGATAAAAGAGGCTTTGTTGCTCGAAAACATGGAAGGGAAAGAGAACCATGGGTTCAGAAACCCATGCCCTTTCCACCTAAATCAACAAAGAAGAAAGATGATGAAGAATTTGAACGCTTTGCTGAAATGATTACGCCAGTCTTTTTGCGTACTCGCTTGACTGATATTTTAAAGATGGCCCCTTATGCAAAGTACATGAAAGACATCATCACCAATAAGAGAAAAATACCGAAACTGAAATCCCCACCATGCTTGCTAATTATTCTTTTAAGGACAGAGTACCTAAAAAACTTGGAGATCCGGGAATACCAACTACCTTGCTCCATCAAAACAAACTATGTAAAAACCGCTTTTATGTGATTTAGGAGCTGGTGTTAGTGTTATGCCTTTGTCCTTATATAAAAGACTTGATTTGAATAAACTCACACCTACTAAAATATCTTTGCAAATTGTTGATAAATCAACTGCTATACCTATCGGGATTTGTGAGGATGTGCCCGTTGTTGTTGCAAATGTTACCATCTTGACTGACTTTGTTATACTTGAGATGCCTGAGGACGACAACATGTTGATTATCCTTGGTAGACCCTTTTTGAATATTGCAGGGGCTGTTATTGATTGCAATAAAAGCAAGGGCACTTTTCATATCAATGGTAATGAGCATACGACGCACTTTCCGAAGAAACAATTCCAAGTGAATGGTATTAATGTTATTGAAAAATCTCCGACACTCACTATTGGAAGTTTTCAACTACCTTTACCTACTGCCAAAAAGAAATATGATATACTTATTGTTGGGGAGATGCATATCCCCATTGAGGTAACTTAGTGTTTTATGAAAGTTCTTCGGTTTCATGCTAATCGAAGGTGGTTGTTAAGAGGACTTGATCAACCTTATTAATGGATCATTTTTGAGAGGTATGAAGTTGATGAATTTAGTAGGCACTACCTTCTGTCCTTATCTTTTGTTCTCTGTTTTTCTTAGTTAAATAAAATAAAATGACATGTTTATCCTGTTTTCTGGATTTTTCATGCAATAAAAAAATGACCCAAAAATAAAGTTCTCAGAATACCCTGAAAATTTAATACAATTTTTTTCTAAATATTTTTGTATTTTTAGTGCAAATAACATCAGAGCAGGGATGCACCAGGTGGGCACAACCCACCTGGGCCCGCTAGCAGCCCTAGGCGCGCCCTGGTGGGTTGTGGTCTGATACGTCTCCATCGTATCTACTTTTCCAAACTCTTTTGCCCTTGTTTTGGACTCTAACTTGCATGATTTGAATGGAACTAACCCGGTCTGACGTTGTTTTCAGTAGAATTGCCTTGGTGTTATTTTTGTGCAGAAATAAAAGTTCTAGGAATGACATGAAACTTCACGGAGAATATTTTTGGAATAAATAAAATATATTGGCGAAAGAATCAATAGATGGGGACCCACCTTGTGTCCACAAGGATGGAGGGCGCGCCCACCCCCCTAGGGCGCGCCCCTGCCTTGTGGGTGCCTTGGACCTCCACCGACCTCAACTCCAACTCCATTTATTCACGTTCAGGGAGAAAAAAATCAGAGAGAAGGATTCATCGCGTTTTACGATATGGAGCCGCCGCCACCTCCTGTTCTTCATCGGGAGGGCAGATCTGGAGTCCGTTTGGAGCTCGGGAGAGGGGAAATCGTCGCCATCATCATCACCAACCTTCCTCCATCACCAATTTCATGATGCTCGCCGCCGTGTGTGAGTAGTTCCATCGTAGGCTTGCTGGACGGTGATGGGTTGGATGACATTTATCATGTAATCGAGCTAGTTTTATTAGGGTTTGATCCCTAGTATCCACTATGTTCTGAGATTGATGTTGCTATGACTTTGCTATGCTTAATGCTTGTCACCAGGGCCCGAGTGCCATGATTTCAGATCTGAAACTATTATATTTCCTTGAATATATGTGAGTTCTTGATTCTATCTTGCTAGTTGTACACCTATTACGAGTTATGATCCGCATATACCAAGGTGGCAATAATTGGGATTCTTTCCGGTGATTACCGTAGTTTGAGGAGTTCATGTATTCACTAAGTGCTAATGCTTTGGTCTGGTTCTCTATTAAAAGGAGGCCTTAATATCCCTCAGTTTACATTAGGACCCCGCTGCCACGGGAGGGTAGGACAAAAAATGTCATGCAAGTTCTTTTCCATAAGCACGTATGACTATATACATAATACATGCCTACATTATATTGATGAATTGGAGCTAGTTCTATGTCACCCTAGATTATAACTGTTGCATGATGAGTGCCATCCGACATAATTATCCATCATTGATCCATTGCCTACGAGCTTTTCACATATTGATCTTTGCTACATTACTTTGCCATTGCCACTGTTACAATTGCTACGAAACTGCTACTGTTACTTTTGCCACCATTACTGTTACTTCCATACTACTTTGCTAATAAATATTTTGCTACAAATATTAAGTCTTTCAGGCGTGGTTGAATTGACAACTCAGCTGCTAGTACTTGAGAATATTCTTTGGCTCCCCTTGTGTCGAATCAATAAATTTGGGTTGAATACTCTATCCTCGAAAACTGTTGCGATCCCCTATACTTGTGGGTTATCAAGACCTTTTTCTAGCGCTGTTGCGGGGGAGCATAGCTCTATTCTCTGAGTCACTTGGGATTTATATCTGTTGATCACTATGAAGAATTTGAAAGATACCAAAACCAAGATCTATCCCTCAACTATGAGGGGAGGTAAGGAACTGCCATCTAGCTCTGCACTTGATTCACCTTCTGTTCTGAGTAAGCTTGCGACACTTACACCTGCTATTGATTCTGATACGTCGCATGTTATTGATGATGATACTTCTGCTATGAATGATGCTACTACTTTGCTTGATAAAACGGTGCCACTGGGTGAATTACTTGATGAACATCTTGCTAGAGTTAGAACTATTGATTATGCTGAAGATGATGATATTTCTGAAACTAATGAAATTATTGAAACTGAAAACTTTGAAACACCTGATAAGACTAGCTCTCCAAGATATGAACTTCCTGTTATGCCTGAGGGTTATGTTATGGATGGAGAGGTAGCTAGGGACTTTCTTGCTTGTAAGGATAGAGATGATCTTAAGAAATTATTATGCAAGTGGAAAGAAAAACCTTTGAATGCTAGAATGCAATATGATCCTAAGTTTGCTACTTCACCTATCCTCGTTACTGATAAGGATTATGAATTCTCTGTCAATCCTGAGTTAATTACTTTGGTTGAATCTGATCCTTTCCATTGTTATGAATCTGAAACTATTGTGGCACATCTTACTAAATTGAATGATATAGCTACCCTATTTGCTCATGAGGAAAAAAATCGCTATTACTATATTCTTAAATTGTTTCCTTTCTCGTTAAAGGGTGATGCTAAGTTATGGTTTAATTCTCTTGCTCTTGGTTGTGTGCGTAGTCGCCAGGATATGATTTACTACTTCTTTGAAAAATATTTCCTTGCTCATAAGAAACAAGCCGCTTTAAAGGAACATTTAACTTTGTGCAAATTGAAGAAGAGAGTCTCCCACAAGCTTGGGGGAGGCTTCTCCAATTACTTATTGCTTTGCCTGATCATCCTCTCAAGAAAAATGAAATACTTGATCTCTTTTATAATGGACTAACCGATGCTTCTAGGGACCAGCTAGATAGTTGTGTTGGTTGTGTTTTCAGGGAACGAACTGTTGAGCAAGCTGAATTGCTATTGAATAATATATTGAGTAATGATAATGATTGGACACTTCTTGAACCAATTCCTAAGCCAACTCCGAAGAAAAGAGGTATCCTATTTCTCAGTCCGGAAGATATGCAAGAGGCAAAGAAATCTATGAAAGAAAAAGGTATTAGAGCTGAAGATGTTAAGAATTTACCACCTACTGAAGAAATACATGGTCTTGATAACCCAACACAGGTAGTAGAGGTAAACTCTCTCTATAGATTTGATGAAGGTGATATTCCTCATAATAAGTCTGCTAGTCAATGCTTGGATGAGTTCGATAATTTTATTGATAAACAGGAAAATTTCAATGCTTATGTTAGTAGACAATTGAAACGTAATGCTTACATGCTTGACTGCTTGGGTGACTATATGAGTAGAACTTTTAATGATCTTAAGCTTAGTAGTAAGCATGCTTCCATGGTTAAAACTCAAGTAGAACAAGTACTTAAGGCACGTGATGATTTGCTCAATGAGTTGAATAGTAAGAACAATGATAATGCTGTTAGGGTTATGACTAGAGGTGGTAAGATGACCCAGTAACCTTTGTATCCTGAAGGCCATCCTAAGAGAGTTGAGCAAGATTCTCAGAGAATTAATACTGATGCACCTAGTCCTAGTAATAAAAAGAAAAAGAAAACTGATAGGACTTTGCATGCTTCTAGTGAACCTGTTATAGACAAACCCGAGAATCCAAATGATATTTCTATTTATGATGCTGAGACACAATCTAGTGATGAAAATAACCTAGTGATAATGTTAATGATGATGTTCATGTTGATTCTCAACCTAGTAATAATAATGATGTGGAGGTAGAACCTGCTGTTGATCTTGATAACCCACACTCAAAGAATCAACGTTATGATAAGAGAGACTCCGTTGCTAGGAAACATGGTAAAGAAAGAGAACCATGGGTTCAGAAACCATGCCCTTTCCTCCTAAGCCATCTAGGAAAAAGGATGATGAGGATTTTGAGCGCTTTGTTGAAATGCTTAGACCTGTCTTTTTGCATATGCGTTTGACTGATATTCTAAAAATGTCTCCTTATGCTAAGTATATGAAAAATATTGTTACAAATAAAAGAAAGATACCGGAAGCTAAAATTTCCACCATGCTTGCTAATTATACTTTTAAGGGTGGAATACCTAAGAAACTAGGAGATCTAGGAATACCAACTATACCATGCTCCATTAAAAGAAACTATGTTAAAATTGCTTTATGTGATCTTGGAGCCGGTGTTAGTGTTATGCCTTTCTCTTTATATCATAGACTTGAATTGAATAAGTTGACACCTACTGAAATCTCTTTGCAAATGGCTGGTAAATCAACTGCTATACCCATCGGTATTGGTGAGGATGTGCCTATTGTGGTTGCAAACATTACTATCTTAACGGAATTTCTTATTCTTGATATTCCCGAGGACAACAATATGTCGATTATCCTTGGTAGACCCTTTTTGAATACTGCAGGGGCTGTTATTGATTGCAACAAAGGCAATGTCACTTTTCATGTTAATGGTAATGAGCATACGGTAAACTTTCCGAAGAAACAGCCTCAAGTTCATAGTATCAATTCTATTGGAAAATTTTCAACTATTACTATTGGAGGTTTTGAATTCCCTCTACCTACTGTCAAAAAGAAATATGATATTATTATTGTTGGGGACATGTATATCCCCATCGAGGTAACCTAGTGTTATTCGAAAGTTCTCCGGTTTCATGTCATTCAGAAGAAGTTTGTTAATAAGACTTGATCAACCGTGTTAATGGATTCCTTTTGATGGGCATGAGATGGATGAATTTAGAAAGCACAACTTTTTGTACCTACTTTTTACTTTCTGTTATTTAGAATAAATAAAGCAAAAATAGTATTGTCTGTCTGTTTTCTGAATTATCCGTGCAATAAAAAAATGACCCGAAAATAAAAGTTCTCCAAATGCCCTGAAAATTTATTATGATTTTTTATAGAATAATTTAGAATTTCTGACACTGAGAATGCACCAGGGGGCTGCACCAGTGGACCACAAGGGTGGAGGGCGCACAGGCGCGCCCTCTGCCTTGTGGGTCCCACATAGGGCCCCCTCACTTATTCCAGCACCCATCCACTCCGTCTTCCTCCAGAAAAACTCATCCCGTTGCTCAACCCCGTGTTCTTGCTCATCTTGCTGCCATTTTCGATCTCCTTGTGCAAAGCTCCATTTGAAACTATTTTGGGGGATTGTTCTTCGGTATGTGACTCCTCCAATGGTCCAATTAGTTTTTGTTCTAGTGCTTATTGCAAATTTTTGCTGCTGTGCTGACCTTGTTCTTGAGCTTTAATGTCAAATTATATGGTCCAAAGTAGTTTTGATGCATGATATAGCTTTTAGACACTTGTAGGAGTTGTTGCTATCAATCTTGTTGAGTTTGGTTCACTTTTATTTTGAGTCACTAAAAATTTCAAAATTTTTCAGAGGGAGAAAATGATGAGGAGGTTGTTGAGAGGCTCTTCGAGCCGGGGTTCGAAGGAAAATGAAAATGAGGAGAAGAAGAAGCCCATGTACAACCTTCCTCGTACCATGGAGGTTCGGCCGTGTGAATGGCCAAGTGATGCATTCTTGGAGGCGGCCGAAATTTATGAGGATTTCTATTATTTGGCTGGGAATGCAGGCATCACCGACTTCCTCTACGATAAGTGTGAACAATACCTCCTACTCACTAATACCTTCGTGCATAATTTTCACTTTCATGCTAGGAAATCACCACCCACGGTAGAGTTTTTTATATGATGTGCATAGGGAGATGACACTTTATGACTTTTGTGAGGTTTGCAAACTACCTTATGAGGGCGGCATCAATGAACCACATCCTAGAGATGTGGAAGATTTTATTGATGAAGTTACCGTAGGGGATGGGAGAAAGGTGTTGGAAGCAGGAGTGGCTAGTTTACATTTTCCTGTTTTGCGCTACTACTCATTATTTGCTAGGAGATGTTTAATTGGTTGCAGGAAGAGTGGAGGCCTTAGTGCTCCTGACCTTGCTATTTTGCGCCATGCTTTACTTCGTGATAGAACTTTTAGTTTGGGTGCTATGGTTTGATGCGGCTTGAAGCTATGTCGGTATTTCCCCAAAGAGGAAGGGATGATGCAGCACAATAGCGGTAGGTATTTCCCTCAGTGATGAAACCAAGGTTATCGAACTAGTAGGAGGACCAAGCAACACAACATAAACATCACCTGCACACAAATAACAACTACTCGCAACCCAACGTGTAAAAGGGGTTGTCAATCCCTTTCGGGTAGCGGCGCCCAAAGATAGGCAAACGGGCGTGAGGAAATTGTAGTAGATTAATAGATCAAACGCCAAATAAAATAAATAAGAATAAATTGCAGCAATGTATTTTTGTATTTTGGGTTTAATAGATCTGAAAATAAAAGCAAAGGAAAATAGATCGCAAAGGCAAATAATATGATAACGAGACCCGGGGCCGTAGGTTTCACTAGTTGCTTCTCTCGAGAAAAATAGCAAATGGTGGGTAAACAAATTACTGTTGGGCAATTGATAGAACTTCAAATACTCATGACGATATGCAGGCAATGATCATTATATAGGCATCACGTCCAAGATTAGTAGACCGACTCCTGCCTGCATCTACTACTACTACTCCACACATCGACCACTATCCAGCATGCATCTAGTGTTTTAAGTTCATGGAGAAATGGAGTAATGAAATAAGAATGATGAAATGATGTAGACAAGATCTATTTATGTAGAAATAGACCCCGTCATTTTATCCTTAGTAGCAACGATACATATGTGTCGGTTCCCCTTCTGTCACTGGGATCAAGCACCGTAAGATCGAACCCACTACAAAGCACCTCTTCTCATTGCAATATAAATATATCAAGTTGGCCAAACAAAACCCAAATATCGGAGAAGAAATAGGAGGCTATAAGCAATCATGCATATAAGATACCAAAGAAACTCAAATAACTTTCATGGATATAAAAAGATATAACTGATCATAAACTCAAAGTTCATCAGATCCCAACAAACACACCACAAAAAGAGTTACATCATATGGATCTCCAAGAGACCATTGTATTGAGAATCCAGCGAGAGAGAGGAAGCCATCTAGCTACTAACTACGGACCCGTAAGTCTACAAAGAACTACTCACGCATCATCGAAGAGGCACCAATGGAAGTGGTGAACCCCTCCGTGATGGTGTTTAGATTGGATCTGGTGGTTCTAGACTCTACGGCGGCTGGAATTGATTTTCGTCGACTCCCCTAGGGTTTCTGGAATATTGGGGGTATTTATAGAGCACAGAGGCGGTCTGGGGGCACTCGAGGTAGGCACAACCCACCAGGCCGCGCCTGGGCCTCCTGGCGCGCCCTGGTGGGTTGTGCTCCCCTCGGAGCACCCCCAGGCGCTGCCTTGTGAAGGAAATATGCTCTAGAGGCAATAATAAAGTATTATATATTTCCTTATATCATGATAAATGTTTATTATTCATGCTAGAATTGTATTAACCGGAAACATAATACATGTGTGAATACATAGACAAACAGAGTGTCACTAGTATGCCTCTACTTGACTAGCTCGTTAATCAAAGATGGTTATGTTTCCTAGCCATAGACATGAGTTGTCATTTGATTAACGGGATCACCTCATTAGGAGAATGACGTGATTGACTTGACCCATTCCGTTAGCTTAGCACCCGATCGTTTAGTATGTTGCTATTGCTTTCTTCATGACTTATACATGTTCCTATGACTATGAGATTATGCAACTCCCGTTTACCGGAGGAACACTTTGTGTGCTACCAAACGTCACAACGTAACTGGGTGATTATAAAGGTGCTCTACAGGCGTCTCCAAAGGTACTTGTTGGGTTGGCGTATTTCGAGATTAGGATTTGTCACTCCGATTGTCGAAGAGGTATCTCTGGGCCCACTCGGTAATGCACATCACTATAAGCCTTGCAAGCATTGTGACTAATGAGTTAGTTGCGGGATGATGTATTACGGAATGAGTAAAGAGACTTGCCGGTAACGAGATTGAACTAGGTATTGAGATACCGACGATCGAATCTCGGGCAAGTAACATACCGATGACAAAGGGAACAACGTATGTTGTTATGCGGTCTGACCGATAAAGATCTTCGTAGAATATGTGGGAGCCAATATGGGCATCCAGGTCCCGCTCTTGGTTATTGACCGGAGAGGTGTCTCGGTCATGTCTACATAGTTCTCGAACCCAAAGGGTCCGCACGCTTAAAGTTATGATGACAGTTATATTATGAGTTTATATGTTTTGATGTACCGAAGGTTGTTCGTAGTCCCGGATGTGATCACGGACATGACGAGGAGTCTCGAAATGGTCGATACATAAAGATTGATATATTGGACGACTATATTCGGACACCGGAAGTGTTCCGGAGAAGTTTCGGATTAAACCGGAGTGCCGGAGGGTTACCGGAACCCCCCAGGGAAGTATTGGGCCTTAGTGGGCCTTGAGGGGAGAGAGAGGGAAGCAGCCAAGAGGTGGCGCGCCCCCTCCCAAGGGGAGTCCTAGTTGGACTAGGAGAGGGGGGCGCAGCCCCCTTTCCCTCTCCCTCTCCCTCTCTTTCCTTCCCCCCTTCTTTCCTAGTAGGACTAGGAAAGGGGAGTCCTACTCCTACTAGGAGGAGGACTCCCCCTCTCTCCTTGGCGCGCCTAGGGCAGCCGGCCTCCCCCTTGCTCATTTATATACGGGGGCAGGGGGCACCTAAGGACACACTTGATATACGATATTTTAGCCGTGTGCAGTGCCCCCCTCCACCATATTACACCTCGATAATACCGTCGCGGAGCTTAGGCGAAGCCCTGCGTCGGTGGAACATCATCATTGTCACCACGCCGTTGTGCTGACGAAACTCTCCCTCAACACTCGGCTGGATCGGAGTTCGAGGGACGTCATCGAGCTGAACGTGTGTAGAACTTGGAGGTGCCGTACGTTCGGTACTTAATGGGTCGGATCGTGAAGACGTACGACTACATCAACCGCGTTGTGATAACGCTTCCGCTGTCGGTCTACGAGGGTACGTGGACAACACTCTCCCCTCTCGTTGCTATGCATCACCATGATCTTGCGTGTGCGTAGGAATTTTTTTGAAATTACTACGCTATCCAACAGTGGCATCCGAGCCTGGTTTTATGCGTTGATGCTATGCACGAGTAGAACACAAGTGAGTTGTGGGCAATATAAGTCATACTGCTTACCAGCATGTCATACTTTGGTTCAGCGGTATTGTGAGATGAAGCGGCCCGGACCGACATTACGCGTACGCTTACGCGAGACTGGTTTCACCGTTGCGAGCACTCGTTGCTTAAAGGTGACCGGCGGGTGTCTGTCTCTCTCACTTTAGTTGAACCGAGTGTGGCTACGCCCGGTCCTTGCGAAGGTTAAAACAGCACCAACTTGACAAACTATCGTTGTGGTTTTGATGCGTAGGTAAGAACGGTTCTTGCTAAGCCCGTAGCAGCCACGTAAAACATGCAACAACAAAGTAGAGGACGTCTAACTTGTTTTTGCAGGGCATGTTGTGATGTGATATGGTCAAGACATGATGTGATATAATTTGTTGTATGAGATGATCATGTTTTGTAACCGAGTTATCGGCAACTGGCAGGAGCCATATGGTTGTCGCTTTATTGTATGAGATGCAATCGCCATGTAATAGTTTTACTTTATCACTAAGCGGTAGCGATAGTCGTAAAAGCAATAAGTTGGCGAGACGACAATGATACTACGATGGAGATCAAGGTGTCGAGCCGGTGACGATGGTGATCATGACGGTGCTTCGGAGATGGAGATCACGAGCACGGTGCTTCGGAGATGGAGATCACAAGCACAAGATGATGATGGCCATATCATATCACTTATATTGATTGCATGTGATGTTAATCCTTTATGCATCTTATCTTGATTTGATTGACGTAGCATTATAAGATGATCTCTCACTAAAATTTCAAGATAAAAGCGTTCTCCCTGAGTATGCACCGTTGCGAAAGTTCTTCGTGCTGAGACACCACGTGTTAATCGGGTGTGACAGGCTCTACGTTCAAATACAACGGGTGCAAAACAGTTGCACACGCGGAATACTAGGGTTAAACTTGACGAGCCTAGCATATACAGATATGGCCTCGGAACACAGAGACCGAAAGGTCGAGCGTGAATCATATAGTAGATATGATCAACATAGTGATGTTCACCATTGAAACTACTCCATCTCACGTGTTAATCGGACATGGTTTAGTTGCTTTGGATCACGTAATCACTTAGATGATTAGAGGTATGTCTATCTAAGTGGGAGTTCTTAAGCAATATGATTAATTGAACTTAAATTTATCATGAACTTAGTCCTGATAGTATTTTGCAAATTATGTTATATAGCTCGCGTTGTTGCTTCCCTGTGTTTATTTTTGATATGTTCCTAGAGAAAAATTATGTAGAAAGATGTTAGTAGCAAAGATGCGGATTGGATCCATGATCTGAGGATTATCCTCATTGCTGCACAGAAAAATTATGTCCTTGATGCACCGCTAGGTGAAAGACCTATTGCAGGAGCAGATGCAGACGTTATGAACGTTTGGCTAGCTCAATATGATGACTACTTGATAGTTTAGTGCACCATGCTTAACGGCTTAGAATCGGGACTTCAAAGATGTTTTGAACGTCATGGACCATATGAGATGTTCCAGGAGTTGAAGTTAATATTTCAAGCAAATACCCGAGTTGTGAGATATGAAGTCTCCAACAAGTTCTATAGCTAAAAGATGGAGGAGAATCGCTCAACTAGTGAGCATGTGCTCAGATTGTCTAGGTACTACAATCGCTTGAATCAAGTGGGAGTTAATCTTCCAGATAAAATAGTGATCGACAGAATTCTCTAGTCACCATCATCAAGTTAGTAGAACTTCGTGATGAACTACAATATGCAAGGGATGACGAAAGTAATTCTCGAGCTCTTCGTGATGCTGAAATCGACGAAGGTAGAAATCAAGAAAAACATCAAGTGTTGATGGTTGACGAGACCACTAGTTTCAAGAAAAGGGCAAAGGGAAGAAGGGGAACTTCAAGAAGAACGGCAAGCAAGTTGCTGCTCAAGTGAAGAAGCCTAAGTCTGGTCCTAAGCCTGAGACTAAGTGCTTCTACTGCAAATGGACTGGTCACTGGAGGCGGAACTGCCCCAAGTATTTGGTGGATAAGAAGGATGGCAAAGTGAACAAAGGTATATTGGATATACATGTTATTGATGTGTACTTACTAGTGTTTATAGCAACCCCTCAGTATTTGATACTGGTTCAGTTGCTAAAGAGTAGTAACTCGAAACAGGAGTTGCAGAATAAACAGAGACTAGTAAAAGGCGAGGTGACGATGTGTGTTGGAAGTAGTTCCAAGATTGATATGATCATCATCGCACACTCCCTATACTTTCGGGATTAGTGATGAAATTAAATAAGTGTTATTTGGTGTTTGCGTTGAGCATGAATATGATTTGATCATGTTTATTGCAATACGGTTATTCATTTAAGTTAGAGAACAATTGTTGTTCTGTTTACATGAATAAAAACCTTCTATGGTCATACACACCAACGAAAATGGTTTGTTGGATCTCGATCGTAGTGATACACATATTCATAATAATGAAGCCAAAAGATGCAAAGTTAATAATGATAGTGCAACTTATTTGTGACACTGCCGTTTAGGTCATATTGGTGTAAAGCGCATGAAGAAACTCCATACTGATGGGATTTTGGAATCACTTGATTATGAATCACTTGATGCTTGCGATCCGTGCCTCATGGGCAAGATGACTAAAACGCCGTTCTCCGGAACTATGGAGAGAGCAACAGATTTGTTGGAAATCATACATACAGATGTATGTGGCCCGATGAATATTGAGGCTCGTAGCAGGTATCATTATTTTCTGACCTTCACAGATGATTTGAGCAGATATGGGTATATCTACTTAATGAAACAGAAGTCTGAAACATTTGAAAAGTTCATATAATTTCAGAGTGAAGTGGAAAATCATCGTAACAAGAAAATAAAGTTTCTACGATATGATCGCAGAGGTAAAATATTTGAGTTACGAATTTGGCCTTCAGTTAAAACAATGTGAAATAGTTTCACTACTCACGCCACCTGGAACACCATAGTGTAATGGTGTGTCCGAACATCGTAACCGTACTTTATTGGATATAGTGCAATCTATGATGTCTCTTACCAATTTACCACTATCGTTTTGGGGTTATGCATTAGAGACAGCTACATTCACGTTAAATAGGGCACCATCAAAATCCATTGAGACGACGCCTTATGAACTGTGGTTTGGCAAGAAACCAAAGTTGTCGTTTCTTAAAGTTTGGGGTTGCGATGCTTATGTGAAAAAGTTTCATCCTGATAAGCTCAAACCCAAATCGGAGAAATGTGTCTTCATAGGATACCCAAAGGAGACAGTTGGGTACACCTTCTATCACAGATCCGAAGGCAAAACATTCGTTGCTTAGTATGGATCCTTTCTAGAGAAGGAGTTTCTCTCGAAAGAAGTGAGTGGGAGGAAAGTAGAACTTGATGAGGTAACTGTACCTGCTCCCTTATTGGAAAGTAGTTCATCACAGAAATCTGTTCCTGTGATTCCTACACCAATTAGTGAGGAAGTTAATGATGATGATCATGTAACGTCAGATCAAGTTACTACCAAACCTCGTAGGTAAACCAGAGTAAGATCCGCACCAGAGTGGTACGGTAATCCTGTTCTGGAGGTTATGTTACTAGACCATGACGAACCTACGAACTATGAAGAAGCGATGGTGAGCCCAGATTCCGCAAAATGGCTTGAGGCCAAGAAATCTGAGATGAGATCCATGTATAAGAACAAAGTGTGGACTTTGGTTGACTTGCCCAATGATCGGCAAGCAATTGAGAATAAATGGATCTTCAAGAGGAAGACAGACGCTGATAGTAGTGTTACTATCTACAAAGCTAGAATTGTCGCAAAAAGGTTTTCAACAAGTTCAAAGTGTTGACTACGATGAGAGTTTCTCACTCGTATCTATGCTTAAGTCTGTCCGAATCATGTTAGCAATTGCCACATTTTATGAAATATGACAAATGGATAAACAAAACTGCATTCCTTAATGGATTTATTAAAGAAGAGTTGTATATGATGCAACCAGAAGGTTTTGTCAATCCTAAAGGTGCTAACAAAATATGCAAGCTCCAGCGATCCATCTATGGACTGGTGCAAGTATCTCGGAGTTGGAATATACGCTTTGATAAGTTGATCAAAGGATATAGTTTTATACAGACTTGCGGTGAAGCCTGTATTTACAAGAAAGTGAGTGGGAGCACTACAACATTTCTGATAAGTATATGTGAATGACATATTGTTGATCGGAAATAATGTAGAATTATTCTGCAAAGCATAAAGGAGTGTTTGAAAGGAGTTTTTCAAAGAAAGACCTCGGTGAAGCTGCTTACATATTGAGCATCAAGATCTATAGAGATAGATGAAAATGCTTGATAAGTTTTTCAATGAGTACATACCTTAACAAGATTTTGAAGTAGTTCAAAATAGAACAGTCAAAGAAAGAGTTCTGGCCTGTGTTACAAGGTGTGAAATTGAGTAAGACTCAAAGCCCGACCACGGCAGAAGATAGAAAGAGAATGAAAGTCATTCCCTATGCCTTGGCCATAGGTTCTATAAAGTATGCCATGCTGTGTACCAGATCTATTGTATACCCTACACTGATTTTGGCAAGGGAGTACAATAGTGATCTAGGAGTAGATCACTGGACAGCGGTCAAAATTATCCTTAGTGGAATAAGGATATGTTTCTCGATTATGGAAGTGACAAAAGGTTCGTCGTAAAGGGTTATGTCGATGCAAGTTTTGACACTAAATCTAGATGACTCTAAGTCTCGGTCTAGATACATATTGAAAGTGGGAGCAATTAGCTAGAGTAGCTCCGTGCAGAGCATTGTAGACATAGAAATTTGCAAAATACTTACGGATCTGAAGTTGACAGACCCGGTGACTAAAATTATCCCACAATCAAAACATGATCATACCTTAGTACTCTTTGGGTGTTAATCACATAGCGATGTGAACTAGATTATTGACTCTAGTAAAACCCTTTGAGTGTTAGTCACATAGAGATGTGAACTATGGGTGTTAATCACATGGCGATGTGAATTATTGATGTTAAATCACATGGCGATGTGAACTAGATTATTGACTCTAGTGCAAGTGGGATACTGAAGGAAATATGCCCTAGAGGCAATAATAAAGTATTATATATTTCCTTATATCATGATAAATGTTTATTATTCATGCTAGAATTGTATTAACCGGAAACATAATACATGTTTGAATACATAGACAAACAGAGTGTCACTAGTATGCCTCTACTTGACTAGCTCATTAATCAAAGATGGTTATGTTTCCTAGCCATAGACATGAGTTGTCATTTGATTAACGGGATCACCTCATTAGGAGAATGACGTGATTGACTTGACCCATTCCGTTAGCTTAGCACCCGATCGTTTAGTATGTTGCTATTGCTTTCTTCATGACTTATACATGTTCCTACGACTATGAGATTATGCAACTCCCGTTTACCGGAGGAACACTTTGTGTGCTACCAAACGTCACAACGTAACTGGGTGATTATAAAGGTGCTCTACAGGTGTCTCCAAAGGTACTTGTTGGGTTGGCGTATTTCGAGATTAGGATTTGTCACTCCGATTGTCGGAGAGGTATCTCTGGGCCCACTCGGTAATGCACATCACTATAAGCCTTGCAAGCATTGTGACTAATGAGTTAGTTGCGGGATGATGTATTACGGAACGAGTAAAGAGACTTGCCGGTAACGAGATTGAACTAGGTGTCGAGATACCGATGATCGAATCTCGGGCAAGTAACATACCGATGACAAAGGGAACAACGTATGTTGTTATGCGGTCTGACCGATAAAGATCTTCGTAGAATATGTGGGAGCCAATATGGGCATCCAGGTCCCGCTATTGGTTATTGACCGGAGAGGTGTCTCGGTCATGTCTACATAGTTCTCGAACCCAAAGGGTCTGCACGCTTAAAGTTACGATGACAGTTATATTATGAGTTTATATGTTTTGATGTACCGAAGGTTGTTCGGAGTCCCGGATGTGATCACGGGCATGACAAGGAGTCTCGAAATGGTTGAGACATAAAGATTGATATATTGGACGACTATATTCGGACACCGGAAGTGTTCCGGAGAAGTTTCGGATTAAACAGGAGTGCCGGAGGGTTACCGGAACCCCCCGGGGAAGTATTGGGCCTTAGTGGGCCTTGAGGGGAGAGAGAGGGCAGCAGCCAGGAGGTGGCGCGCCCCCTCCCAAGGGGAGTCCTAGTTGGACTAGGAGAGGGGGGTGCAGCCCCCTTTCCCTCTCCCTCTCCCTCTCTTTCCTCCCCCCTTCTTTCCTAGTAGGACTAGGAAAGGGGAGTCCTACTCCTACTAGGAGGAGGACTCCCCCTCTCTCCTTGGCGCGCCTAGGGCAGCCGGCCTCCCCCTTGCTCCTTTATATACGGGGGCAGGGGGGGACCTAAAGACACACTTGATATACGATATTTTAGCCGTGTGCGGTGCCCCCCTCCACCATATTACACCTCGATAATACTGTCGCGGAGCTTAGGCGAAGCCCTGCGTCGGTGGAACATCATCATCGTCACCACGCCGTCGTGCTGACGAAACTCTCCCTCAACACTCGGCTGGATCGGAGTTCAAGGGACGTCATCGAGCTGAACGTGTGTAGAACTTGGAGGTGCCGTACATTCGGTACTTGATCGGTCGGATCGTGAAGACGTACGACTACATCAACCGCGTTGTGATAACGCTTCCGCTGTCGGTCTACGAGGGTACGTGGACAACACTCTCCCCTCTCGTTGCTATGCATCACCATGATCTTGCGTGTGCGTAGGATTTTTTTTGAAATTACTACGTTACCCAACACCTTGGCCCATTGGATGTCTTCTGGTCCATAAAAAAAATCTCCGTGAAGTTTCGTTGCATTTGGACTCCGTTTGGTATTGATTTCCTGCGATGTAAAAAACATGCAGAAAATAGCAACTGGCACTTGGCACTATGTCAATAGGTTAGTACCGAAAAATGATATAAAATTATTATAAAACATCCAAGATTGATAATATAACAACATGGAACAATAAAAAATTATAGATACGTTGGAGACGTATCAGCATCCCCAAGCTTAACTCCTGCTTGTCCTCGAGTAGGTAAGTGATAAAAAACAGATTTTTTTGATGTGGAATGCTGCCTAACATGTCATATCAAATTCTTTTCTTTATAGCATGGACATTTGGAATTTTATACAATTCAAAGTTATAGTCTAGTTTTGACATGATAACTTAAATACTCAAGCATATCAACAAGCAACCATGTCTTTCAAAATATCAACGCTAAAATAAGTTATCCCTAGCCCATCATGCTCAATCATTGATCCATTCATGAAACACACTCGCATATGAGCTACACCCGGTACTCAAGTACGATCATATTGCCTCCTAGTTGGTGCTTTTATAAGAGAAGATGGAGACTCAAATTCAAAATAAAAATTGCATAAAGTAAAAGAAAGGCCCTTCGCAGAGGGAAGTGGGGATTTGTAGAGGTGCCAGAGCTCAAAGTGAAAAACTTAGAGATAAAAACATTTTGGGAGGTGTGCCTTTCCCACCAACGAAAACAACTTAGAGTTCCCAACACTTTCCATGCTAGATATATCATAGGCGGTTCCCAAACAGAAAATAAAGTTTATTCCTTTTTCCACCATACTTCCACTTTCCATGGCTAGCCGTATCCACGGTTTCCTTCCATACCAACACTTTCCAAGGAATTTATTATTTGACAACATAAAGTAAATTCATTTTTCATTTCAGGACTGGGCATCCCTAATACCTTTGCCTTACTCTCGTGCAATGACAAGTGAATAAGCACTCATCGTGAGAATAACACATCTGGCATGGAAAATATTAGCCACCCCTCACCGCTCCGCGAGCAGTACAAACACACAAAAGAGAAGTTTATTTTGAAAATTAGAGATGGCACATACAATTTGCTTAGAACGGCAAAAGAATACCGCATATAGGTAGATATAGTGGACTCATGTGGCAAAACTGGTTTAAAGGTTTTTGGATGCACAGGTAGAGATCATACTTAGTGCAAAATGAAGGCTAGAAAAAGATTGGGAAGCGACCAACCAAGAAACGAATAATCTCATAAGCGAGCGTTAAGCATAATTAACACCGAATAATGCACCACCAGTAGGATGTAATTTCATTGCATGACTATTGACTTTTGTGCTTGCATAGGGAATCACAAACCTTAACACCAATATTCTTACTAAAGCACAATTACTCATCAACATGACTCACATATCATATCATCATATCTCAAAACTATTACAAGGAATCAAGTTTATTTTGTCCAATGATCTTCATGAAAGTTTTTATTATATCATTCTTGGATATCTATCACTTTGGGACTAATTTTCATGTGTTGCTTTGGATAAGCTCAAACAAATATAAGTGAAGATCATGAGCATAATTTTTCTTTCTCTCAAAATAATTTAAGTGAAGCAAGAGAGAATTTCTTGAAAATTTTACAACTCTCTAATAAATCTAAGTTAAGCAAGAGAGTATTTCTTCAAAAAATAACTAAGCACACCGTGCTCAAAAAGATATAAGTGAAGCACTAGAGCAAATCCATAGCTCATGGCATAATTTTGGCTCTCTCAAATAGGTGTGTCCTGTAAGGAATCAAGACTTAAAAAGAAAAAAACAAGCAAAGACTCATATCATACAAGACGCTCCAAGCAATACTCATAGTATGTGAGAAATAAAAATATAGCTTCGAGTAAAATACCGATGGTCGTTAGAAGAAAGAGGGGATGCCACTCGGGGCATCCCCAAGCTTAGTTGCTTGCTCTATTTGGATAATAGCTTGGGATGCTGGGGCATCCCCAAGCTTAGGCTCTTCTTACTCCTTATTCCTTCATCCATCGTAAGGTAACCCAAAACTTGAAAACTTCAATCACACAAAAATCAATCAAACCTTCATGAGATCCGTTAGTATAAGAAAGCAAATAAATACTATAAGTACTGTATCAAACCAATTCATATTTTATTCTTGCATTATATCTACTATATTCCAACTTTTCTATGGCAAAAACTCATCAAAGAAAACCATAGAATCATTAAAACAAGCACACAACGCAAAGAAAACAGAATCTGTCAAAAACAGAACAGCCTGTAGCAATCTGACTATTTCGAATACTTCTCTAACTCCAAAAATTCTGAATAATTAGAACAACATGAGAAATTTGTATATTAATCTTCTGCAAAAATAATTGGTATTTTAGCACTCTCCGGTTAAAAATGAGAATTGTTTTTTTGAGCGCAAAAGTTTCTGTTTTTCAGCAAGATCAAACAACTATCACCCAAGAAGATCCTAAAGGCTTTCCTTGGCACAAACACTAATTAAAACACAAAAAAACACAATCATAACAGTAGCATAATTGTGCAAACACTCAAGAACAGAAAGCAAAAAGCAAAAATAAAAATTATTCATTGGGTTGCCTCCCAACAAGCGCTATCGTTTTACGCCCTTAGCTAGGCATAAAGCAAGGATCTAAGTTTTGTCATCTTTGTTTCAAGATCCATAGGATGCTCTCATGATTGATTCATAAGGTGGCCTAATTCTTTTCTAGGGAAGTGTTCCATTCCCTTCCTTAGTGGAAATTGAAATTTAATATTGCATTCTTTCATATCAATCACGACACCAATAGTGCGTAAAAAGGTCTACCAAGAATAATTGGACAAGATGGATTGCAATCAATATCAAGAACAATAAAATCTATGGGCACATAATTCCTATTTGCAAGAATAAGAACAACATTAATTCTTCCCATAGGCTTTTTAATAGTGGAATCTTCCAAGTGCAAATTCAAAGAGCATTCTTCAAGATCGGTAAGACCAAGCACATCACATAAAGATTTTGGAATTGTAGAAACACTAGCACCCAAGTCACACAAAGCAAAACACTCATAATTTTTAATCTTGACTTTGATAGTAGGTTCCCATTCATCATGAAATTTTCTAGGAATTGATACTTCTAATTCCAATTTTTCTTCAAAATCTTTCATCATAGCATCAACAATATGTTTAGTAAAAGCTTTATTTTGTTCATAGGCATGTGGTGAATTTATCATGGATTGCAACAAAGAAATACAATCAATCAAAGAGCAACTATCATAATTCAAGTCTTTGTAATCCAAAAGAGTGGGCACATCACTAGTTAAAGTCTTGACCTCTTCAAACCCACTTTTATCAATTTTCTCAACAAGATTTTCACCCTCCGAATTATCGGGACGCCTTCTAGCTAAAGTTGACTCTTCTCCAATCCCTTTTTCATCAATCTTAACTTTACTAAACAAGGAATCAATAGAAGAAACACCAATCACTTTAAGATTTTCATCATTTTTCTCTTCTAACGAGATTGGTTTAGCAGCCATTTGATTTACTAAGGTAGCTTGTGCATCGGATATTTTTCCTAGCAAACTTTCAGCAAAAGCATACTTAGATTGGAGATTGCAAACTTCTCTACTAATATCATCAAGTTGTTTTGTTATAGAATCAAGCACAACGGAGTGCTCCTTAAGTTCTTCGGTAAAATACTTATTATGCTCAAATTGTGTAGTCATATATTCCTTAGTACATTTCTCAATTTCAAGAAAAATATCGGGGTAAGGAACATCATAATATTTTCTTTGAGGCATCATGACTACGCAAACAAGAACGCACACGAAAACAGATCTGACAAGAAAACAACGAACGGAAAAAGAGGGCGAATAAAATGGCCAATTTTTGTGAAGTGGGGGAGAGGAAAACGAGAGGCAAATGGCAAATCATGTAAATTGCAAGGAGATGAGATTTGTGATTAGGAACTTGGTATATGTTGAAGATCCTCCCCGGCATCGGCGTCAGAAATTCCTTTTGATGCGGCTTGAAGCTACGTCGATATTTCCCCAAAGAGGAAGGGATGATGCAGCACATCAGCGGTAGGTATTTCCCTCAGTGATGAAACCAAGGTTATGGAACCAGTAGGAGAACAAAGCAACACAACGTAAACAACACCTGCACACAAATAACAACTACTTGCAACCCGACGTGTAAAAGGGGTTGTCAATCCCTTTCGGGTAGCGGCGCCCAAAGATAGGCAAACAGACTTGAGGAAATTGTAGTAGATTGATAGATCGAATGCCAAAAAAATAAATAAGAATAAATTGCAGCAAGGTATTTTTGTATTTTTGTTTTAATAGATCTGAAAATAAAGGCAAAGGAAAATAGATCGCAAACGCAAATAATATGAGAACGAGACCTGGGGGCCGTAGGTTTCACTAGTGGCTTCTCTCGAGAAAAATACCAAACGGTGGGTAAACAAATTACTGTTGGGCAATTGATAGAACTTCAAATAATCATGATGATATCTAGGCAACGATCATTGTATAGGCATCACGTCCAAGATTAGTAGACCGACTCCTGCTTGCATCTACTACTACTACTCCACACATCGACCGCTATCCAGCATGCATCTAGTGTGTTAAGTTCATGGAGAAATGGAGTAATGCAATAAGAAAGATGACATGATGTAGACAAGATATATTTATGTAGAAATAGACCCCATCGTTTTATCCTTAGTAGCAACGATACATACATGTCGGTTCCCCTTCTGTCACTGAGATCAAGCACCGTAAGATCGAACCCACTACAAAGCACCTCTTCTCATTGCAATATAAATATATCAAGTTGGCCAAACAAAACCCAAATATCGGAGAAGAAATAGGAGGCTATAAGCAATCATGCATATAAGATACCAAAGAAACTCAAATAACTTTCATGGATATAAAAAGATATAACTGATCATAAACTCAAAGTTCATCAGATCCCAACAAACACACCGCAAAAAGAGTTACATCATATGGATCTCCAAGAGACCATTGTATTGAGAATCCAGCGAGAGAGAGGAAGCCATCTAGCTACTAACTACGGACCCGTAGGTCTACAAAGAACTACTCACGCATCATCAGAGAGGCACCAATGGAAGTGGTGAACCACTCCGTGATGGTGTCTAGATTGGATCTGGTGGTTCTGGACTCTGCGGTGGCTGGAATTGATTTTCGTCGACTCCCCTAGGGTTTCTGGAATATTGGCGTATTTATAGAGCAAAGAGGCGGTCTGGGGGCACCCGAAGTGGGCACAATCCACCAGGGCGCGCCTGGGCCTCCTGGCATGCCCTGGTGGGTTGTGCTCCCCTCGGAGCACCCCCCAGGCGCTGCCTTGGCCCATTGGGTGTCTTCTGGTCCATAAAAAATCTCCGTGAAGTTTTGTTGCATTTGGAATCCATTTGGTATCAATTTCCTGCGATGTAAAAACATGTAGAAAACAGCAACTGGCACTTGGCACTATGTCAGTAGGTTAGTACCAAAAAATGATATAAAATGATTATAAAACATCCAAGATTGATAATATAACAGCATGGAACAATAAAAAAATATAGATACATTGGAGACGTATCATGGTTGCTTGATGTCTGCTAGAACTACGTCGGAATTTCCCCAAAGAGGAAGGGATGATGTAGCGCAACAACGGTAGGTATTTCCCACAGTGATGAGACCAAGGCTATCAAACCAGTAGGAGAACCAGGCAACACTACGTAAACAACACCTGCACACAAATAACAAATACTCGCAACTCGAAGTGTTAAAGGGGTTGTCAATCGCTTTCGGGCAACGGCGCCCGAAATTGGCAAGTGGACGTGAGAAAGTTGTAATAGATTGAATAAAAGGATCGCAAATAAGATAATGTGCAGCAAGATATTTTTGTATTTTTGGTTTAATTGATCAGAAAATAAAAGCAAATAAAAATAGATCGCGAAGGTAAATATAATAAAGAAGAGATCCGGGGGCCGTAGATTTCACTAGTGGCTTCTCTCTCGAAAAATAGCAAACGGTGGGTAAACGAATTACTGTTGGGCAATTGATAGAACTTCAAATAATCATGATGATATCCAGGCAATGATCAGTATATAGGCATCACGTCCAAGATTAGTAGACCGAATCCTGCATCTACTACTATTACTCCACACATCGACCGCTATCCAGCATGCATCTAGTGTATTAAGTTCATGGAGAAACGGAGTAATGCAATAAGAATGATGACATGATGTAGACAAGATCTATTTATGTAAAAATAAACCCCATCTTGTTATCCTTAATAGCAACGATACATATGTGTCGGTTCCCCTTCTGTCACTGGTATCAAGCACCGTAAGATCGAACCCACTACAAAGCACCTCTTTCCATTGCAAGATAAATAGATAATGTTGGCCAAACAAAACCTGTCGGGGATATACCCCGCGGTATGACCCAGCCGGAAGTATGACCCAGCCGGACTTGGCGCTTCACCGATGACCCGCCGGGAGACTGACGACTCACGAGCCTGACGACTCATGGATGGCCCCGATGGCGGGTCAGATAGAAGACAAGGCCCAAGGCCCAGAAGGCCGGCTCACGTTTATGATGGGCCAGCTTAATAAGAAAGGGATGACGAATGTTTCCTTTACGAGGAAGTAAGACCCGGACTTGTATTCAACTTGTAAGAAAAGATAGACTAGTCCTAGTACTACTAGGACTCCACATGTAACCCGCCCCTCTAACTTATATAAGGAGGGGCAGGGCTCCCCAAGAGGGGGGACAAGAAACAATCTTTAGGGCTAGACACAAAGAGCCGGCCGAGCCGGCGATTCACTCATGATCATAATGAGACCTAGCCTCAAACAGCATGTAGGGTTATTACCGGATGATGTTTCCCGGGGCCCGAAGCTGTCTAAATCCCTGTCTTGTGTTGTGTCTCTCGATTCCGCCCAACCCCTCTCAAGCTACCACAAGATGCGTTGGCCTCGCAACTAAGTCCTGACACTAAGGACATCTGCCGTGACAATTCCACGATAGTTGGCGCCCACCGTGGGGCTTGCGCACGATGGTTTGAGTTCTTGGAGGGTTCTCTCCCAGGGATCGAGAAGCTTGTAATCCTTCGGATGAACCAGTTTGGAGGGATTTACATCAACTTTGCAAATCACTAGCCCAGATTCAAGATCTATGAGATTTAGGGTTCAAGAACAATTAAGGTTGCATCCGTGCGTCACCATAAGCTGCCGAAGAAAATCAGCCTCTGCTATGCGCTGTGGTGCCGCTTTGTGGCGTACATTATTTATCACCTCTTGGCGTTTGTATAAACATGCACGCCTGATCATCTGCTAGGCCCATTCAACTACGTATGGCTGTGTATACGCAAAAGTCCAGAGGAAATTCACTGCGGCGGCGGCAGACAAAACCAAGGCGTTTTGTGTTGGGATTTTTCTAGTTGAAGGCACAATTATCCAATTGGACTAGATGGAGTACTACTCCCTGGCGTAAAGACCGAGTTGTGCACTTTTTAAATACCCGTTTTGCTGCAAGGAGAGGCAAACCTACAAAGGCACGAGTTCCCTGGACAATTATTGCCTCACGTGAAGGGCAAGACTGGTTCACTATTGCCAAAGCTGATGTACGTGGACAATACATCTACACTGCTGCCAAATTATCATCAATCTGAGAAGGGAAGGAGACCACGACAAGGGTTCGGACGGGAGTCAACCAAACTGACCGTGACCCGGAAACAAACGGGGACACGGCCTCTGTTGATGCACCACAACAACTACGGCCGATGGCCGTTCCAACGCGAACCTGCCGTTTCACTAGTCGCAGGCCATCTTAAGCCGCCAAATTGCGTTGAGACACCTCTGCCGTGTTAGCGGGTCATCCGTTATCCGAACAAATCAGGTGATATTCATCCAAGTTTATTTTTCTTAACACATATTATTTTTATCAAAAAACAATTACTTGGTCTATGATATTTTTTCGCAGGACCAGTATTCTTTACAAAAAGGTGTCGCGAAAGGGGCATGGGAAAATATTATTTTTTGCACTAGTGCTTGTTCTGCGCAAAATTGCCACCCCGCTACATCAACACACGCGATTGACTTATTGTCCATGCTCATGGCCGACTCTCTCGTCCGCACTGGCTTACAATGCCGCGGACGGCTCTCTCTTGCAACCGCACCAATTTACAACGCCACGGACGACTCGCCCGTCTGCTCTCGCGGCCAGTTCACGCGTCTGCGCTGGCTTATATGTCGCGACTGGATCATTAACATCACGGCGGATAATTTTCGGCTAAACATACCAAGTTAAATCCATCCAGTCAATTTTTTGATACATTTTTATGATTTCGAGAACAATTACTCTCGCCTGCAATACCTTTTATGCAGGATAGTTAGTCACGACAAAAGTGGCTCATACCATGGGTACGGAGCATGCGCTGGCAACATCCTGTCCGGTGTTCGTCCATGCCATGTTACACGGTGAATGGATGCGTGCAAGACGCCGTCTTTACGACCCGGTTTACATCAGCTTGCTGGGACCGTGCCTGCGATTAACTCGCTCGTGCCGGCTCACAATGCTTCGGCTGAATCATCTGTCCGAGCTGCCTCTGATGCTGCGGTCATTTTTTTACCATCCGTCTCTCGCGGCCTGATCTACATCGACACACCAGGGCCGCACCTGTCTGCCTGAGCGGATTATTGAATATGAGCAAGTCACTGCTTGGGAAGCCCGGTTTTCTTCCAACAGCTTGAAGGAAAATTATCATGTGTTATCAGCCGCCATCGGCACTGGACGGTTCAATGGGCATGCGCACAAGTCGCCGCCACTACAGTTTGGATAACTTCAGAACATCCATTTGGAAGGAACCATTGGCCGAGTTGCTGACACGGCTCATACGGGATCATTTATAACCCGCCGCAGTCACCTCAACTTTCCGTGGATTCACATTGCGCTATCAACACCAATGATATACACCTTATGCTATGGTCAGTATGGAGAATCTCAAAGCCAAGTCCTCGAGCCGTCTTGAGACTCGGGGGCTACAATGATATGACTCGGCAGCATTGGTCGGTTTGAATGCATTCAAGAACTCCGGGTCATTGGAGGGAGAAATAATTCGGTCCCGGAGGCTACCGCCATATTGGTGAAAAGGTTAAAGGCCGTCAGAAAATTTCCGGCTTAAAAAGAAGGATTCCGGTTTAGATCCGGCTCAAGAGAATTGACATCTCCCACAAAAGCACTGAAGCTCTTAATATCCGGTTCAAAATCCGGTTCAAGGTAAATTTGTCTATCACAAAGCTTTGAAACTCTCAATATCCGGTTTTTCCGGTTCAAAAAGAATTTATCTCTCGCAAAAGTTCGAGTTCTCAGGAAAAATTAAAGGGACCAAAAGAGTTTGTTACAAAGCACAACCCAAACATAGGTACCCTGCTTTAATAACCATTGGGAGTTGATCGTATTCGAATTTAGCTTAACCCTTTTTGTGTGACCCTGATCGTATTCGAATCAGCATCGTTAAATACTCTCATGATCACTAGGGGGCTTCCTGCTCAAACATAGGTCGTATTCGAACCAAAGAGAACATAGCTGTCAGTACCCTCTTGATCGGCACACTGCCGAGCTCACTAGGGGGCTTCTTGATCGTATTCGAATCATAGCTCAACCCCTTTTGAGAACCGACGTGGATCGTATTCGAATCAGCGTCGTTAAACAACTCTCAAGGTCATTTGGGGGCTTCCTGTTCAAACATAGGTCGTATTCGAACCAAAGAGAACATAGCTGTCGGTACCCTCTTGACCGGCAACGCCAAAGCCACTAGGGCCTATATGATCGTATTCGAATCTTAGCTTAACCCCTTTGGGACGGTTTTCTGATCATATTCGAATCAGAAGCCTCAAAATTTTTGAAGTCTCTTTTTGCAAACAATTTGTTGGATTTTATTTGAAGTTCTTTTGATCATATCTGAAGTGTATATGAGTGGTTTCTATTTAACCCGGCTTGATTTTTGATGATAAATCGCCAGCTTATGACAATCATCATCTATGTGGAAGCATTGGCTTCTAAGGATTGGGTTATCGCCCTTACTGCACAGGTCATGTAAACCGGCAGTACAAATTCAATATCACAGTGGTTATATGTGAGATATTATGACCCGCCTTGTGGTAAACCGCCAAGGGATCTTGCGATATACTTGTGTGCAGGATAAGACTACATTTGGGTGGTTACCCGCCCTGGCTTTTGATATTAAGTCGCCAGGGCGTATGTTGTTTAAACTCTGTGCAGGACTTGCAGAACTGTGACTTATACAAATGCTTAAGTTCAAGCTCATCATTAAAATTGATGCTTCAAAATGATTATCCGTTCTGGATTTTCTCCAAGGCTATAAGCCGCCGGGTTCTAAAAATTCCGGCTTACAATGGAGGCGTATTAAATCGCCATCGGCCAAGAGCTGCCGGGTGTTTAAACTCCTGATTTACTTATCAACAGATGAGGTATTCAAAGTCGCTTTGGCGCAATGGCTATTATTTTATCAATGGATATGATTTATTCTACAATGGAAGGAATAGTCCCGAGTCGCTGCAGGCTTACGACCCGGCACTTGGGGGCTACATTATTTAAATTGAGATCACATCAAATATGCAAGTCCCATGTCACTGCCAGCATGCATCATGGCACTTGGGGTCTAATGCAAAGTCATTTTTGCTCAACTTATTGAAGACCTGACTCATCACATTCTAAATGAGCCGGCCCTTGGGGGCTACCAATTGCTCCTGTCAAAAATTCAAGGTACACAAGCTTTTAATCCATTATATTGAAAGATCCACTACTTAGTTGGTAGAGTACAAAGCTCTTAACCTTGTGGACGTGGGTTCAAGCCCCATGGCGGAGATTACATCATATGATGTTATTATCAATGAATCATATACAAAGTCCCAGCTCAATAATATCTTACTGAGCCGGCCCTTGGGGGCTACACGTTGTTGCTCAAAGTTTACATGATCATATTTACAAAGTCCTTGCTCATTATTATATAATGACCCAGCCCTCGGGGGCTACACTGGTTGAAGTTTTTATGAGCATATGGCAATTACAAGTCCCAGGTTGCTGCAAGCATGACAACCCGGCACTTGGGGGCTACATATGTGGAATATTCAGTTTATGACTAATGGTTGAGATGAATAACCCGGCTTTCTTCAAGGTTGCAACACTTATATTGAAGCAAGTCTTAAGTTATCACTATGTTCTCCTCTTAAGACTTGGGGGCTACAGGTGATATGCATGTAAGGGAGAAAAAATCTTCAAATTCTCAGTTTGGAGCAGACCAGATTGACCCGGTGTTTGCAACAATCATGACCCGGTGTCACCAATAATAATGACCCGGCGTCGGCAACAGTTATGACCCGGTGTTATCAATATTTACAAGCCGGTAATTTTGGCAATTATAACTAGCCAGTCTCTACATCTTTAAACTGGCAGATCACCAGATGAATCCTGAGTCTAAGATGTTTATTAAGCCGGAGTTTTGGAAACCGACTCAAATGGATTATTTCGTATAATATTTCTTTATAAGAGCCAATGTCAGCAAATGGATTATGAAGCTGGCCTATTGACCCGGATATTCCAGGAGAAAATGTCAAGGACTTAAGGATGACCAGGTTCCGGCTTACAAGAATATTTAACCCGGAGCGCAACCTGTCAAATTTATTCTTGTGTTTGTTTTACAGGATCAGTTTAACATGGATAAATCCAAAATTAAACCGGGGGCTAATGTCGGGGATATACCCCGCGGTATGACCCGGCCGGAAGTATGACCCGGCCGGACTTGGCGCTTTACCGATGACCCGCCGGGAGACTGACGACTCACGAGCCTGACGACTCATGGATGGCCCCGATGGCGGGTCAGATAGAAGACAAGGCCCAAGGCCCAGAAGGCCGGCTCACGTTTATGACGGGCCAGCTTAATAAGAAAGGGATGATGAATGTTTCCTTTACGAGGAAGTAAGACCCGGACTTGTATTCAACTTGTAAGAAAAGATAGACTAGTCCTAGTCCTACTAGGACTCCACATGTAACCCGCCCCTCTAACTTATATAAGGAGGGGCAGGGCTCCCCAAGAGGGGGGGACAAGAAACAATCTTTAGGGCTAGACACAAAGAGCCGGCCGAGCCGGCGATTCACTCATGATCATAATGAGACCTAGCCTCAAACAACATGTAGGGTTATTACCGGATGATGTTTCCCGAGGCCCGAAGCTGTCTAAATCCCTGTCTTGTGTTGTGTTTCTCGATTCCGCCCAACCCCTCTCAAGCTACCGCAAGATGCGTTGGCCTCGCGACTAAGTCCTGACACTAAGGACATCTGCCGTGACAATTCCACGACCCAAATATCGGAGAATAAATATGAGACTATAAGCAATCATGCATATAAGAGATCAAAGAAGACTCAAATAACTTTCATGGATAAAAAGATAGATCTGATCATAAACTCAAAGTTCATCGAATCCCAACAAACACACCGCAAAAAGAGTTACATCATATGCATCTCCAAGAGACCATTGTATTGAGAATCAAAAGAGAGAGAGGAAGCCATCTAGCTACTAACTACGGACCCGTAGGTCTACAATGAACTACTCACGTATCATCGGAGAGGAACCAATGGGCATGATGAAACCCTCCGTGATAGTTTCTTGATTGGATCTGGTGGTTCTAGAACTTGCGGCGGCTGGAATTGATTTTCGTCGACTCCCTAGGGTTTCTGGAATATTGGGGTATTTATAGAGCAAAGAGGCGGTGCGGGAGGCCACCGACGTGGGCACAACCCAAGCGCTCCCTCGTGTTTTTTGCTCACCTCGGGCTCCCTCTTCGGTACTTCTTTGGCCCGCTGGGTGTCTTCTGGTCCAGAAAAAATAAACAAAAAGTTTCATTGCGTTTGGACTCCGTTTGGTATTGATTTCCTGCGATGTAAAAAACATGCAGAAAACAACAACTGGCACTGGGCACTATGTCAATAGGTTAGTACCAAAAAATGATATAAAATGATTGTAAAACATCCAAGAATGATAACATAACAACATGGAACAATCAAAAATTATAGATACGTTGGAGACGTATCAGCATCCCCAAGCTTAATTCCTGCTCATCCTCGAGTAGGTAAATGATAAAAACAGAATTTTTAATGTGGAATGTTGCCTAACATTTTCATCACATATTCTTTTCTTTGTAGCATGGACAATTGGACTTTTATATGGTTCAAAGCAATAGTCTAGTTTTGACATGAGAATTTCAATACTCAAGCATATCAAGAAACAACCATGTATTTCAAAATATCAACGCTAAAATAAGTTATCCCTAGCCCATTATGCTCAATCATTGATCCATTCATGAAACACACTCGCATATTAGCTACACCCAATGCTCTAGTACGATAATAGTGCCCCTTAGTTGTTATAAGAGAAGATGGAGACTCAAATAAATTTTTTTTTGCATAAAGTAAAAGAAAGGCCCTTTGCGGAGGGAAGTAGAGATTTGTAGAGGTGCTAGGGCTCGAAGCGAAAAAGATAGAGATAAAACATTTTGGGAGGCATGCTTTTCCTATCAACAAGAATGATCGAGTAGTTCCCAATACTTAAATACTTTCCATGCTAGATCTATCATAGGCAGTTCCCAAACAGAAATTAAAGTTTATTCCTTTTTCAACCATACTTTCACTTTCCATGGCTAGCCGTATCCGCGGGTGCCTTCCATACCAACACTTTCCAAGGAATTTATTATTTGACAACATAAAGTAAATTCATTTTTCATTTCGCGACCGGGCATCCCTAATACCTTTGCCACTCTCGTGCAATGACAAGTGAATAAACACTCATCTTGAGAATAACATATCTAGCATGGAAATATATTAGCCACCCCCTACCGTTTCATGAGCGGTGCGAGCACACAAAAGAGAAATTTATGTTGAAAATTAGAGATGGCACATACAAATTTGCTTAGAACGGCAAAAGAATACCGCATATAGGTAGGTATGGTGGACTCATGTGGCAAAACTGGTTTAATGGATTTTGGATGCACAAGTAGTGGTCATACTTAGTGCAAAATGAAGGCTAGCAAAAGATTGAGAAGCGACCAACCAAAAAAAAATCTCATAAGCGAGCATTAAGCATAATTAACACCGAATAATGCACCACAAGTAGGATATAATTTCATTACATAACTATTGACTTTTGTGCTTGCATAGGGAATCACAAACCTTAATACCAATATTCTTACTAAAGCATACTTACTCATCAACATAACTCACATATCACATCATCATATCTCAAAACTATTACAAGGAATCAAGTTTATTTTGTCCAATGATCTTCTTGAAAGTTTTTATTATATCCTTCTTGGATATCTATCACTTTGGGACTAATTTTTATGTGTTCCTTTTGATAAGCTCAAACAAATATAAGTGAAGATCATGAGCATAATATTTCTTTCTCCCAAATTAATTTAAGTGAAGCAAGAGAGAATTTCTTAAAAAAAATTACTAACTCTCAAATAAATCTAAGTGAAGCATGAGAGCATTTCTTCAAAAATACTAAAGCACACCGTGCTAAAAAAGATATAAGTGAAGCACTATAGCAATTCCATAGCTCATAAAGATTTAAGTGAAGCATAGAGAGCAATTCTAACAAGTCATGACATAATTTTGGCTCTCTCAAATAGGTGTGTCCAGCAAGGATTCAAGACTTAAAACAAAAATCAAAACAAGCAAAGACTCATATCATACAAGACGCTCCAAGCAAAACTCATAGTATGTGATGAATAAAAATATAGTTTCGAGTAAAATACCGATGGTCGTTAGAAGAAAGAGGGGATGCCACTAGGGCATCCCCAAGCTTAGTTGCTTGCTTCTCTTTGGATAATAGGTTGGGATGCCATGGGAATCCCCAAGCTTAGGCTCTTCTTACTTCTTATTCCTTCATCCATTGTAACATCACCCAAAACTTGAAAACTTCAATCACACGAAACTCAACAAAACCTTCGTGAGATCCGTTAGTATAAGAAAGCAAATCGCATAAAATATGAATGAGTTTGCATTATATCTACTCTAGAAAACTCATTCATATTTTATTCTTGCATTATATCTACTGTATTCCAACTTTTTATGGCAAAATCTCTTCAAAGAAAACCATAGTGTCGGGGGAAATCGACACCTATGGAATCACTGGGATCCCTTCTATGGTTGGCGGGCGCGGGGTTGTGCAAAGAGTGGGTCTGACAGGAAGCACGTGGATCGTTTACCCAGGTTCGGGCCGCGGAGATGCGTAATACCCTAGTCCTGCTTTGGTGGATGTATTTGAGTGTTCTTGTGTTCTTCGAGCTAGCTACGGGGTGCAACTTTCCCAAAAGATCCAAATCCTTCTCTTGGTCGCCTTGGGCCTCCTTTTATAGGAAAAAGGGGTTGCCACAATGGCACACAGGAGGTGGAAAGGTCTACAGTCGATGAGTCTATCCTCTGGCATTGTCGGAGAAATGCATTTAATGCGCTGCCGACGTGCCCCTCTCGCTTTATCGGGGATGGCAAAGAAGCACGTCGCAGCTGTCGCTGCCTCGCCTGGCTTCGACACGCATCCGGGCTGACGAGGCGTCGCTGCGCCATGTTGGCTGGCCGCTGGGCTGGCGCGGTGGTGGAATCTTCAGGAAGGCATGCATACCACCACGCAGGTGCTCGCTGGGTCGGTGTAGAGACCGCTCATCGCCACGCAGGTGCCTGCCCAGCTGGTTGAGCTGGCAGCTGCATGGGGATGGCGGTGGAGCCTTGGCAGACGCGGGTCTGGCTGCGGCCCTGTAGGTGTCTTCGGCAAGGGCCTTGCCGGGGCCCCGGCAAGGGTCTTGCGATGGCATCGTCTTGCCGGGGGCCTCGTGGATTTCCTCGGCTAGGATCCCGCCGAGGATCGTCGTCTTCTGGTCCTCATCTGATCTTGTGTGTTTATGATCTTGACGAAGATCTACATGCCACCACAGAGGCACCTCCCGATCCTTGGTTCCAATGTGGTTGGTTGGTGGTGATGGATCCCACGGGCTCAAGGGTGGCTTGCTCTGCTGGTGTCGGGCAAGTTGCCCCGGCAAGGCTCTTGCGGGGTCGCAGAGGCTCTTACTCTTTATGTCTCTGGTCTTGGTGTTGCCTCTGGTCGCCTTGTGCCTTCGGCTTCCCTCCTCTGCCCTACTTAGTGTGCCCGTGGGCGCGGCTCTGACTGTCCGTGCACAAGTAAAGGGTAAAAAAGGAGTGCCCCTACTTTTGTACACCGACAGGAGCCCCCAGTCCTGGGCCACACATAAGCACGACACGTTGTTGGGCCAGGCCCAGAACGGTGCACGGGCAGGTGGGGAGGGATTTTTACTGGGTAACTCTTTCACTCGCTTGCGCTTCCCCACGACCCGCGTTGAACGTGCGACGTGGAGGGTCGTGCGTGACGTGGGGGTCATGCGTGGGGCGGTTCCCGCACGCATGCATCACATCGCAGTTAATGGGAAAAGAGGCGGCCCGCGCCTTCCCCGTAAAACGGAATAACCGCGGGCGCGCTGCTCATTTACCCTCTGTGCTTTCTCCAATCTCGGAACCGCCGTCCCCTTCTTCCCCCATATCAAGCTCTTGCCTTTGCTTGCCGCCGCCACGCCTTCGTCGTCCTCCCCCCTTCGCCTCTCGCAGCCGCCATGGCACCCAAAACTAGCAAAGGCAAGGGAGTGGCCAAGGACGCCAGGGCGAAGGAGCCGCCGAAGAGCGAGTTGGCTGTGCGGCAGAAGCAGTCCGCCTACCTCCCCATGACGGTCGACGCGGTCCATCTCCGAGACTACTTCAAGCATCTGTGGGGGTGCAAGACGGGGGGGGGGGGGACGACGGGGCATCCGGCCACCCGCGTCATCCCCGCTGCCTTCGCCGAAGCCGGCCTGACTCGGTACCCATTCTTCGTCGACTACTTTTCTTGTGGCCTCTGCCCCCCTTCTCTGATTTCTTCAATGACGTCATGCACACCTACGGCTTCCACCTTTTGGATTTTACCCCAAACGTCGTGGCGTGCATGGCTCTTTTTGCGCATCTCTGCGAGGGCTTCGCCGGGGTGCATCCCAACACGGCGCTCTTCCGCCACTACTTCTTCCCTCGGATCCAAAAGGGGGGCACCATTTCCAGTTGTGTCGCTTGGATCCCAAGGTCCAAGGGGACATACCTGGAGGGCGCTCAGAAGGAGAGGTGGGAGGAGTGGCGGGGCCGGTGGTGCTGGATTGAGGAGGAGGACCCGCAGGAATTCTGCCAGGTTCGCCATGCGCCGCCGGTTCGCAGACGACTGGAGCAATGTTGACGCCGACGACGCGAAGCTCACGGTTGCCACCACCAGGATTCTCCGCCTCACCGAGGCCGGGCTCACCCTTGAGATGATCGTGGCGGATTTCATCCGCCGTCGAATCACTCCGCTGCACAACAAGGGGAGGCCGGCCTGGCTCTTCACAAATGCGGCCGACATCATGAGGCTTCGCCCTGGCTTGGACCACAACCTCACGGTGATGGGGCATGCCCACTTCTTCCAGTGGCTCCTCCAGCTCGAGGTGAACCGCGATGACAAGGTCGTACAGTCCGGCAAGGCCGCCAAAACCGAAAAGGTTGCCAAGGGGCCCTTGTTTGGGTTGCCGCCAGGGGTGGTCCCACTGAGCAATAACTCGCGTCGAAACGACATCATCGCCATGATGCCGGAGTTCAACGCGCACGGCCTCGTCCCAAATTGGGCCGAGCCACTGGAGGATCAAGTGCAGGAGTTCTTTGACACCTTGGTGGAGAAGTACGTTCGCGACGAGCCGCGGCTCGTCCAGGACACCACGTAGGCGGAGCTGGACTACATCGCCGCCAGGGCGGCGGAGGCGGAGCTCGCCAAGGAGGCCGGTAGCGCCGGCGGCGTGGAGGACAAGGCCGCGGCGGCCGAAGAGGAGAGGGAGCTCGCCCAGTGGGCGGAGTCCGCTAGGGAGTCTAGCAGCGCCGGCACCGGGGCCCCTCTCATTGAAGACGTGCTCGACGAGTCGTCGTCGTCGGAGGTCGAGGCTGTCGACCCTCCGGCCACTGGGAGCGGGCGAGTCATGCGGAGGGCCATCTCCGGTGAGCCGGTCCGGCCTAGCAGGGCTGCGTAGCCGCAACGGACCCAGGAGGGGTCTATGCGCCAGACAAGGGCCGGGGCGGCGAGGAAGTTGGTGAAGGCCGCGGTGGCGAAGAAGAAAGCAACTGCCTCTTCTTCGTCCAAGCGCGTCCAGACCCCACCTTCTTCCCCTCCTCTGGCAGACATCGACGCGGAGGTCATCTTTGACTTTGGGTCCCTCAGCCCAAGGAGGAAGAGGAAAGCAGCGGAGGAGGAGGTGGAGGACGAGTAAGCATCTCGCTCGCTCTTTTCTTTTGTCGCCTCCGTCTCCTCAGACTGTGCCGCTCATCTTGATTTGTTTCCATCTTTGCAGGGATGCGGAGACGTTAGCCCAGAGGGTGAAGAGGGCCAGGGTTTTGGCAGGCGGCCAGCCCCCGGCAGGCACCTCCGGTACACCGCTGGTGATGTTGAGCAGTCCGGACAGCAGCCCCCGGCACAGCCCCCAGCGTAAGCTCATCACTCGCCCCTCATCAATGTGTGTTGGGGGTACGATCCCTTGGCGCTGACCTTGCCATGATTGCAGGAGGAGGACAACAACTGGAGGAGCCACTGGGGGCTACCCCCAACACGCCGCCCCCATCGACCACGCTGCCCCGAGGGGCGTCCCCGGCAAGGGCGCCAAGGACCGAGCCCATGCACACGGAGGAGGAGGAGGCAAACTTGGGCGCTGGTGGCTTCGCCTCGGCGCCAGATGTTGGCGGGGAGGGGGCCTCTTCTTCCCAGCCCGGCACGGGTAAGTTACTCGCCTTCCGTCCATGTTCTCTTTCTTTTTGAATATTGGTCTTGGCTTCGCCTCATCCCTTTCTCTATATCCAGATCCTCCCTCGGCGGACCGGGAGGACATAGACACCGTCATCGAGGATGTCGCCAAGAACGCCACGGCGGAGGTCGAAAAGATCGGCACCGAGGAGGCCGCCAAGGATGCTGCCGAGGACGCCGCCAAGGAGTCTGCCGGTGAATCTGGCAAGTCTACTACCGAGGAGGCCTATAAGGGACCCGTCGGGGGGCCCGGCAAGGCCGCTGCCGGGGAGGAGGTGGTTGACGACCAACCTTCTTCCTCCGCTGCCTCTGGCTCCGGCAGGTACCTGAAGGTGAGCGACGACTTGTTCGTCCACCTCCCAGGGGCGGCGAGCACCTGGGCGCCCACCGAGGGAGAGGTGTTTGATGAGGAGGTGCTTGCCGCCGCCGGGCTCGAGGTTGTTGATGAGCCGAGCGCCGGCGGTGTCGGTTCCCAGGAAGAGCGTCTCTTTAGGCCATGGGCGCCAACTTCCAGAAGCTCCAGGCGCTTCACCATGCCCGCTTGGACAAGGCCAAGTCCAGGATGGCAGTGGTGGACAAGGCGGAGGTGGACCTCGAGAAGCGTGTTGCCGAGGCGCAGGCTTGGTTCCGCCAGGCCCACAAAGACCTGAAGGCCGCCCAAGACACGTTGGCTGAGCGCCAGCTGGAGCTTGTCATGAAACAGGCCGACATTGAGAAGGCCGAGGAGCTGGCGAAGCAGCGGGCTGCCCAGGCCGAGGCTGCTCGGCACCAGCAGCAGGCCGCGCTAAACTCCCAGGAGGAGGACCTTGCTGCTCGCGAGGAGAGGCTTGCTGCGACACTCCGTGGAAAGGACGAGGAGGTCGAGAAGCTTGTCCTGTAGTGGACCCATGAGCTGGAGCAGTAGCACGAAGAGGCACTGAATGCCCAGGCTCAGGTCCACGCTGGCAAGGTGAAGGAGCTGGAGGTGGAGCGGGACGAGCTGAAGAAGCAGGCCCTGGAGCTGGCGGGGGAGAGGGACGCGGCCAACGGTGCCTTGGCTGACGCGTAGGCTGCAGTCCTTAGCAAGGCCGGGCTACTCTCCACGGCCAATGAGTCCATCAAGGACCTGAAGCAGAAGGTGGAGAGCCTTGAGGGGACGCTCTCAGAGGCCAACGCCCGGGAGGAGACCCTGGCCAAGGATTTGGAGGCCGACAAGCAGCTGCGGAAGAACGAAGCCGCCAACCACAAGGATTTTGTGGAGGGCGAGAACCGCTGGATCAGCCGCCTCGAAGACGTCACCGGCAGGATCACCGCGAAGCTGGCTACCATGGGGATGCCAAATGTGAGGTACACCCCGGAGCGCAACGTGAGTCCTAACGCCAAGCTGACCATATTCTTTGAGGGTGTATTCGGGGCCCTGGAGCAGTTTCGCTCCAACAGGGCGGCCTCTCTAGCCGACGAGGCCCGAAGGCTTTGCCGGGGTGCCATGACCAAGGTCCTCACCAAGGTGGCGCACTGGAACTGTCGTGGAATTGTCACGGCAGATGTCCTCAAGCTAGGAATTAGTCGTGGAGCCATCGCCGCTAGGAAGCTTGAAGGGGTTAACGGGACAAGGAACACGAGGGTTTATACTGGTTCGGCCCCTTACGGTGAAGGTAAAAGCCTACGTCCAGTTGAGGTGGTATTGATTAGGGTTTCGATGACCAGGGAGCTTAACTGCTATGCCTGGCTCTCGATCAGATCTTTCTTGTCCCTAAACCGCTGCCGGGTCGTCCCTTTATATAGGGAGGCTGACGCCCAGCAGCTCTCAGAGTCCCTGCCGGCTCATAAGAGTGTCCGGCTCGGACTCTTAACTATTCTTGCCTTACACTACAAGTTCTACCATAATAATGATTGTAACGACGGGCCTTAAGCCATATCCGGGTCTTAAGCCCATCTTTGGCCCACCGTCTTCAAGCTTGGCGCCGGGCTTCTGGCAGTGACCATTATGAGTAACCCGGCCCCTTCTGGCGGGTGACTCTAAGATCTATATCCTCAACATTAGGCCCCAGATTGATTTGAGCCGGCTCATGTCAATCTTCAATTCTTTCGACAGAAAACCTCCGGCTTACAATTGTGTGAAGGCCATAACCCGGCGTGACGTCATCCTCTGGACTCCGGGTAATCCGCCGTGACGTTATCTTCCATTAAGTCCATTTTTTACTCCGCCACCGCAACGGATCTTATCTTTACTGCCATCCCGAAAATCGAGGCGCCTCTCGGGCGAGATAACCGCGACGTGGCCTCCTCGTTTCTCGCGCCCACTTATGAGCTCGCCCTTATAAATAGCCCGGCCCGTCGGTCCTTCAGCCACCCGTCTTCCTCCTCGCGCCACTGTTCCTCCACTCGAGCTCTGTTGCTGTCGCCGCCGCGGGTCTCCTCCTCCTCACCAACTCCGGCCGCTGCATCAACCTGTTGCGTCCAGAGAAAACGGCGGCGACCTCCGCGACTCACCAGCACCTGTAAGTTCTGACTGCCCCATAGAACAGATCTGCAGTAGGTTCGTCCTGTTCTTCCGTGTTCTTCACCGCCGCCCATGAGTTCTTGGTAGTTTTCCTTTTTACTGCCTCTTTTTGATCTTAGGATAGTATAGAACTAATGCGGCGGCTGTTTAGTACTCATTTCAAATGCAAGTAGACCTCTTTTTACTGCATAAATGCCTCGTTCGAGCCCAAGAACTTCCCCTGCGTCTGTTTTTAGGTCTAGAAACTTTCCCTTTGACCGACCATTTTGATCCAAATTATTTACTGCAATGTGTGAAACCTGTTTTCGCCACACTTAGTAAAAAACTGCACTCGTTGAGTCATGGCGGTTTACATTTCCGGTTTATAGAAACCACGCGCCGTAGAACCTTCCGGCTCAAAGGAGACCATGCGCCATAGAATTTTCCGGCTCATCTGTGATAAGGCCGTAGACAATCGAATTACTCTCAGTACCTCGGGCGGCTTAAATAACTCGATGCACCTAGATATATGTCATTAGTCCCCTCCATAAGCCGCCACTTTAACATTGAACTGTAGATTTCCTCCGGCTTATAATTAAACCGGACGTTTCCTTTTATCATAGGCTGCCGACTTTCACCATGCCTGCCAAAGCTCCTAAAGCCTCCATCACTTGCAATTGGATGAGGTCCAATGTCACCAACAAGACTTTAGCGGATTTTGTCAAGTCAGGTTACCTGCCTAAGAAGGACGTCATGTCCTACCGTGCCCCTGACCCGTCAGAAGAGAGACCACAGCCAAAGGACGGGGAGGTAGTGATTTTTGCGGATCACATGAGCCGGGGCTTCGCACCGCCCGGCTCAAAGTTCTTCAGGGATGTACTGAATTTCTTTGACCTGCGGCCACAAGATATAGGACCCAACTCGGTGTCCAACATATGCAATTTCCAAGTGTTCTGCGAGGTTTATCTTGGAGAAGAGCCCAACCTGCTACTCTTCAGAGAGCTCTTCTACCTGAACCGCCAGAACGAGTGCGCCAACGGGCCAAGTTTGGAACTTGGCGGAATCTCCATTCAGCGACGGAGAGACTGCCTTTTCCCTTACGCCGAGCCGCCGAGTCACCCAAAGGACTGGAACTAGACGTGGTTCTATTGCCAAGACACGTCGCCGGCTGACGAGAGCCCGCTGCCCGGCTTTCGCCCTTCACGTCTGGAGCCAACTCACCCTCTGTCTGACAAGTTAACTTAGGCGGAGCGCCAACCTCTGCTCCCCACCATCAACAAGATCAAGGCTCTCCTGGGCAATAGTCTCAATGGAATTGACCTGGTCCGAGTCTGGATTTCGTGGCGGGTGATCCCATTGAGCCGCCGCCCCGGCTTAATGTGCGAGTACACGGGCCGAAAGGATGACCCCCTGAGACACAGCCGCAACGATCTTCCTAAAGATGTTGCTGAGGATATGACCAAGGCTCTCTTGAACGAGAGCCTGGCAGACTGCGGGAGGACCAGGTTAGCCCCCTTCTGCAAGACCAACCCAGCCCCAGCGGTAAGCCGCTGATCTGAACATTTTATCTTCTTCTGTAGATAACCGTCATCTGAATCTTTAAGAAATCATCATTGTATTTTTCAGGCTGATGACAAGTTCTGGAAGGTCAAATATGACCATGAAGCGGCCAAGAAGGCCAGGAAGGCGAAGAAAGCCGCCAAGAAAGCCGCTCCCCGCAAGAAGGGAAGTAGGCCTACTGCTTCAGAGCTGATGCAATTAAGCGACAGCTCCAAGTCAGAGGTAACCCCTGAACCTGTAAGCTCTTGCTATATCTGTTATTTATTTCTGTCCACCTTATCAATACTATTCATCAACAGGATGACACCGGCGCAAGTAACCCGGTGGTTGAAGAGGTAATGTCACTTTCCTCCAACTCGGAGCCCTTGCCAAGGCTGAAAGTCTGAAGGGTAACCCGGAAAGTAAGCTTTTCACATCCTTTAGCTTATCAAGATCCTCAATTTATTTTGAAGCGACAGGTTCATGAAAGCCGGCGGCACACCTGGACCAACAAAGACACTGACCTCTCCTCCGGGTTACCTGACTCATCGAGGAAACGCCGGACCGAGGTGATCTCAAAGTTGTACCCTTTTCAACCTTTGGCAGGTGTTATACGTCAACTGCTCAACTCTTCTGGCTCAAATTATCAGGAAACTTCCCCTCTTCTGGCGACTCTATGCAGTCGAATCTGCCGGCTTTCAAGACCGTGCCCGGGTAATGATGATCATCTCATGTTGTACTTTGTCTTTACTTACACTTTTGTGCTTAACCTTTCTGTCTTTTCAGTGCCCAAGCAAAACTCAGCAAAAGGGCGAAGAAGAAAAAGCCGGTCGATGAGCCGGACTTGCCTGAGCCGGAGGTAGCCGCTCAAGAACCGCCAGCTGCCTCTGCTCCTGAAGCCACTGCTCCAACCGATAAGCCCATAGCAGAAGCTTCTGCTAACCCGGAGGCCTCCAGCTTGGCTCAACCAGCAGATGACCCGGATGTGGTAATCACCCGGACGGAATTCGTTGAGCCAGGGAGACCTACTGCGCTGGCCAAGTGCTCCGCTAAGGAGGAGTTGCTAGGGCGCCACCGGGCCAATCTGGACCTCACCAATTATGCCAATCTGAGCATCGGAGAGATCATCTCCGGCTATGTCAGCCAGGTGCACAAGAGCCGGGACTTAGAGATTGCCATGGTGAACCAGATTCAGCAGAAGTCTGAGGTATCACTCTTCTGTCTTCTTACTTACTGCATAGTTACCTTTACCATGCTAGCCCCCAAGTCGACGACTTATGATTGAATATGTTGTAGACTTAAGTTCCGTCTTACTTCCATGAACCGGTAATTTGTAGATAGGAACGTTCGATATGCATTAGCCCCCAAGTGCCAAGTGTCTTTGCTTGGAAAACGCTTGGGACTTTAAATTTGCATAGTAACTATTCATGCTATAACCCGGAAATTACGCAGGCCGCTGGCAAGATGTTTGAAGCTGACATCTCCGATCTCAAGACCCGGCTGAAGACGCAAGAAACTGAGACTCGGAAAGCAAATGCTAAATTTGTGTCCAGTATTGCTGTGCAAGAAAAGCTGAAGACGGACTTTGATGCTGGACGGAGAGCCTGGGCCGAAGAGAAGGCTGCTCTGGTGAACCGGGCCGAACAAGCGGAGAAGGCTCTGACAGAGAAGACCGCCGAACTCTCCGGCTTAAAGCGCCAAGTGTCCCAGATGGTTGCCGCAATCTTCGGTAAGTCATTTCACCGGCTTTCATAACTCATCCTTGTCGGCGGCTTATCTTATTCTGTTAAACAGGTCCCAGAAGCGCCAACCTCAACCAAAGCATGGTAACCAAGCTGAAGGCCGTGTACACCCTAGTGGAGCAACTCTACACCGGGTCACAGCGTGCTTTGGCTGTGGTGGCCCTATCCAATGAGGTGCCGACTCACCTGGCGGAAGTTCTTCGCCGGCTCGCCGTTCTTCCTCAATGTATCCAAGAGCTGCGACGGGCCTCTGCAAGAGCCGGAGCCATAGCTGCTCTAAGCCGTGCCAAGGCATTCCTTCCAGAGCTAGACCCGGCGGACATCGCTCTGGGCTACCCCAGTTTGAAGGAAGACGGCACCGCCTTCGACCAAAAGGACTTTGCAGCTTGCGTGAAGATCGTACGCCCGGTGGCCACTCTGATTGGCAATGATACAGACCTGACTAAGTACCAGCCGGGTTACGATGCAGAGAATCAGAGGATCCCCACTCCGCGCTATGAAGCCCTCAGCTTAATCCCGCCGACTCGCAAGCACACCTTCGCCCCGGAGATTGACCCGGCGGGGTTAATTGACGAGGAAGCTCAATTTGAAGCTCTGAGCGGCATCGACTGGAAGTCGTCAACTTTCCAGGTCTTGGGAATAGCCGGAGGAGAAGAGAGGGATGAGCCGGAGACTTCAACCCAGCAAGCATCGTAACTCCGCAGGCGGCTTATCAAACAATGCTTCACCCTTTTGGACTCGATGAGTCTTGTAATAGAGTAGGACCAACACTTTAACTTTGCCGTGTCATCGTGCACGCGTTGAATGCTGAAGTCCATTGAAGTTGTCTCCTTTATATTTCTCTGGGTCATAACCGATCATTCATTTTCCTTAAGCTCAAAATAATTGCCCTTAACTATCCTGCATAGAAGGACAAATCACAAGTCTCTAGGCGGCTTACCGCACTGAGAAGCATAGTTTTAAACATATAACCCGGAATATGAATAAAAAAAGACTGGTCCTCAGTTATGTCCTTGATATAACCGTAACAACACACTTACCAGCCTGCAAGCATGCTTCCGTCTTAGATAACCCGGGCAATAAGATTGGTACCTCAATTCCGGTTTACCAGTCTTAATGACGCCGGTTGTATTCAATTAGCACTGTAAATCAAAGTTAAGCCGGCAAAGTGAGACCCGGCCGTACACACTTTGAAATAATCAGAAGAAACTTATTATAAATCAGAAGAACTTAGGGGCTTCCGGTTCGAATACGACCAGAGACCCGTCCCAAAGGGGTTATGCTAGGATTCGAATGCGATCATATAGCCCCCAGTGGGTGTGGCGATGCCAATCAAGAGGGTATCGACAGCTATGTTCTCTTTGGTTCGAATACGACCCATGTTTGAACAGGAAGCCCCAAGTGACTTTAAGTATTGTTTAACGACGCTGATTCGAATACGATCCACGTCGGTTCCCAAAGGGGTTAAACTAAGATTCAAATATGATCAAAGAAAACTCCCCAATGAGCTCGGCACTTTGCCAATCAAATGGGTATCGACAGCTATGTTCTCTTTGGTTCGAATACGACCTATGTTTGAACAGGAAGCCCCCAAGTGACCTTATTGCCTACGGCTAGATTCGAATACGATCATAAGTCGGATCCTCCTTCAAGTTATCATGTAATCTTGCAATGAAAACAACACGTGCACATTTGGAGGAGAAAAAAGGACAGAGGTCCTGCTTTATTGCTTATCATAATATATACATGGCTTAGAGAAATATGTACATTATGAGAGCCGGTGGCTCAAGTGTAGTAAGGCCGAAGCTGAGCTATGTTCCACGGCCGACGGGTCTCTTCTTCTGACTTACGTGAATCTTTGTGCTCCCGAATGTCAATGAGGTAATATGACCCGTTGTGCAAATTCTTGCTGACCACAAAGGGCCCTTCCCAAGGCGGGGATAGCTTGTGCGCATCTGTTTGATCTTGGATGAGCCGGAGCACCAGATCGCCTTCCTGGAAGACCCGGGATTTAACCCGGCGACTATGATAACGGCGCAGGTCTTGTTGGTAAATCGCTGAGCGAGCTGCTGCCACATCACGCTGTTCGTCCAACAAGTGAAGAGCATCTTGGCGCGCCTATTCATTATCCGCCTCAACATAAGCCGCCACGCGAGGCGAGTCATGACGGATGTCACTGGGGAGGACTGCTTCTGCCCCATAAACCATGAAGAAAGGCGTGAAACCTGTAGACCTGTTAGGAGTAGTGTTGATGCTCCATAACACGGAGGGCAACTCCTCCACCCAACAACCCGGCGTCCGTTGCAAAGGGACCAAAAGCCGGGGCTTGATGCCCTTCAGAATCTCCTGATTAGCTCTCTCAGCCTGACCATTGGATTGAGGATGAGCCACTGATGAAACATCAAGTCGGATATGCTCTCGTTGACAAAACTCCTCCATGGCGCCTTTGGATAGATTGGTACCATTGTTAGTTATAATGCTGTGTGGAAAGCCAAAGCGAAAGATCACCTTTTTCATAAACTGAACTGCCGTGGCTGCATCACACTTGCTAACTGGCTCCGCTTCAACCCACTTGGTAAATTTGTCAACTGCCACCAAGAGGTGGGTCTTCTTATCCTTGGACCTTTTAAAAGGCCCAACCATATCAAGCCCCCAGACCGCAAAGGGCCAAGTAATTGGGATCATCCTCAGCTCCTGAGCCGGCACATGAGCCCGTCGTGAGAAACTTTGGCAACCATCACATTTACTGACCAAGTCCTCCGCATCAGCATGAGCCGTCAGCCAATAAAAACCATGACGAAAAGCCTTGGCCACAAGAGACTTTGAGCCGGCGTGATGGCCACAATCCCCTTCATGAATCTCGCGCAAGATCTCTTGACCCTCCTCAGGGGAGACACAACGCTGGAACGCTCCTGTAACACTGCGGCGATGCAACTCACCATTGATGACCACCATTGACTTAGACCGCCGGGTTATTTGTCTGGCCAACGTTTCATCCTCAGGCAACTCTCCCCGGGTCATGTAAGCCAAATAGGGCACTGTCCAGTCCGGTATGATATGGAGAGCCGCCACCAGTCGTGCCTCCGGGTCAGGGAAAGCCAAGTCTTCCTCTGTAGGCAACTTAACAGAAGGGTTATACAGGACATCCAGGAAAGTATTAGGTGGCACCGGTTTTCGCTGAGAGCCCAGCCAGCTTAAAGCATCAGCCGCCTCGTTCTTCCTGCGATTGATGTGCTCTACTTGATAACCCTGAAAGTGCCCAGCAATGGCATCAACTTCGCGGCGATAAGCCGCCATGAGAGGGTCCTTGGAATCCCAGTTTCCTGATACTTGTTGAGCCACCAAGTCTGAGTCGCCGAAGCACCTTACCCGGCTCAAGCTCATCTCTTTAGCCATCCGAAGACCATGGAGCAAGGCCTCGTACTCAGCCGCATTGTTAGTGCAAGGAAACATCAACTGTAGCACATAATGGAACTTGTCACCTTTAAGGGAAGCCAACACAACTCCAGCCCCCGAGCCCTCCAATTGCCTAGACCCATCGAAGTGAATAGTCCAGTATGTGTTATCCGGCTTTTGCTCGGGCACTTGTGACTCTGTCCAATCATCGATGAAATCCACCAAGGCCTGAGATTTAACAGCAGTGCGTGGCACGTATTTCAGACCATGAGGTCCAAGCTCTATAGCCCACTTAGCCACTCTCCCTGTGGCCTCTCTGTTTTGAATGATATCACCAAGAGGGGCAGAACTGACCACAGTGATGGGATGACCCTGGAAATAATGCTTAAGCTTCCGGCTCGCCATGAACACACCATAAACAAGCTTCTGCCAATGTGGATACCGCTGTTTGGATTCAATGAGCACTTCGCTGACATAATAAACCGGCCGCTGAACCGGATGCTCCTTACCCTCCTCCTTGCGCTCCACCACCATAGCCACACTGACGGCTCGTGTGTTCGCCGCCACATACAGTAATAAGGGCTCCTTATCAACCGGAGCAGCAAGGACTGGGGGCTCTGCCAGCTGCCTCTTCAAATCCTCAAAAGCAGTATTAGCTGCATCATTCCAGACAAAGTTATCAGTTTTCTTCATCAACTGATATAATGGCATGGCCTTCTCACCCAAACGGCTTATAAACCGGCTTAAAGCAGCGATGCGACCCGCCAAGCGCTGAACGTCATTTATACATGCCGGCTTAGCGAGGGAGGTGATGGCCTTGATCTTCTCCGGGTTAGCTTCAATGCCTCTGTCAGAAACCAAAAAACCCAAGAGTTTGCCTGTAGGAACACCAAAAACACACTTGGCTGGGTTAAGCATCATCTTGTAGACCCGGAGATTATCAAAGGTTTCCCTCAGATCATCTATCAGGGTCTCCTCCTTCATGGATTTAACCACAATATCATCCACATAAGCATGAACATTGCGCCCAATCTGGTTATGAAGACAGTTCTGCACGCAACGCTGATAAGTCGCTTGTGCACACTTGAGTCCAAAGGGCATGGACACATAGCAGAAGGCTCCAAAGGGAGTGATGAACGCCGTCTTCTCCTGGTCCTTAACTGCCATTTTAATCTGATGATATCCGGAATAAGCATCCAAGAAACTTAAGCGCGCACAACCTGCCGTAGCATCAATAATTTGATCAATACGGGGAAGGGCAAAAGGATCAGCCGGACACGCCTTGTTTAAGTCCGTGTAGTCCACACACATCCGCCAAGTGCCGTTCTTCTTGAGTACGAGCACCGGGTTAGCTAACCATTCTGGGTGAAAGACTTCAACGATAAACCCGGCCGCCAAGAGCCGGGCCACCTCTTCGCCAATAGCTTTCCGCCTCTCTTCATTAAACCGCCGAAGGAACTTCCTGACCGGCTTAAATTTTGGATCAACATTGAGAGTGTGCTCAGCGAGTTCTCTAGGTACACCTGGCATGTCAGACGGCTTCCATGCAAAAATGTCCCTATTCTCACAGATGAACTCGATGAGCGCGCTTTCCTATTTTGGATCCAGATTGGCACTGATGCTAAACTGCTGAGATGAATCTCCTGGAACAAAATCAACAAGTTTAGTCTCATCAGCCGACTTAAATTTCATTGCCGGCTCATGCTCCGTAGTCGGCTTTTTCAGAGAGGTCATATCTGTTGGGTCAACGTTGTCTTTGTAAAACTTCAACTCCTCTGTTGCACAAACAGATTCTGCATAAGCTGCATCGCCTTCCTCACACTCTAGGGCCACCTTCCGGCTGCCGTGAACTGTAATGGTCCCATTATGACCCGGCATCTTGAGCTGTAAATACACGTAACACGGCCGTGCCATGAACTTGGCGTAAGCCGGCCGCCCAAATATGGCATGATACGGACTTCTTATCTTGACCACCTCAAAGGTCAATTTTTCCACCCTGTAGTTGTGCTCATCTCCAAAGGCCACTTCCAACTCGATCTTGCCGACTGGATAAGCCGACTTACCAGGTACCACACCATGGAAAATAGTGTTTGACTGGCTGAGGTTCTTATCAATCAACCCCATACGACGAAACGTCTCATAATAGAGGATGTTGATGCTGCTGCCTCCATCCATGAGCACCTTAGTGAACTTATATCCTCCCACCTGAGGAGCCACCACCAAGGCCAAGTGACCCGGATTATCCACCCGGGGAGGGTGATCCTCCCTACTCCACACTATAGGCTGCTCAGACCACCGCAAGTAGCGTGGAACCGCCGGCTCAACAGCATTCACAGCCCTCTTATGAAGCTTCTGATCTCGCTTACACAGACTGGTGGTAAACACATGATACTGTCCACCGCTAAGCTGCTTTGGATTGGTCTGATAACCCCCCTGCTGCTATTGATGACCCTGGCCAGACTGCTGATTAAAGCCCCCTTGACCGTTCTGAGGATTAGAATTTGAGCCGCCGCCCGGGCCATGAAAGCCGCCGGCGCCTGAGCCGCCGCCCGGGCCATTGTAATTCTTAAAGGCCTTCATGATCGCACAATCCTTCCATAGATGGGTAGCTGGCTTCTCTCTAGAGCCATGCCTTGGACAAGGCTCATTCAACAGCTGCTCCAGCGTCGGGCCTGACCCGCCGGCTCGGGGAGGGGGCCTCCCCTTGCGTCGCTGGTTATTACCCTGTGAGCTGGCGTTGGCTACGAACTCTAGGCTGCCATCGGCCTTGCGCTTGCCACCTCCTTGGTTCCCCGGGTTATGCTGAGGACCCTTGCCATTGCCGTTCTTCTTTCCCTTCCCTGTCCTTTCATCATCTGAAGCGGGGTCCTTGGTACCATCAGAATCAGCGTACTTGACAAGAGCCGCCATCAGTGTACCCATATCATTGCAGTCGCGCTTAAGCCGCCCGAGTTTCATCTTCAGGGGCACAAAACGACAATTCTGTTCCAACATTAAGACTGCAGAGCCGGCATCCATCTTATCCGAGGAATGCATTATCTCCTTAACCCGGCGAACCCAATGTGTCGTAGACTCACCCTCCTGCTGCTTGCAGTTAGTCAAATCCACAATTGACATAGACTGCCTACAGGTATACTTGAAGTTTTGGATGAACCGGGCCTTCAGCTCAGCCCAAGACCCAATGGAATTCGGTGGTAGCCCTTTCAACCAAGTGCGGGCAGTCCCATCCAACATCATGGTGAAGTATTTGGCCATTGCCGCTTCACTGACCTCCAGCAGTTCCATGGCCATCTCGTAACTCTCGATCCAGGCTGCGGGTTGTAAGTCGGCCGTGTAATTAGGCACCTTCCTAGGGCCTTTGAAGTCCGTGGGTAGACGTTCATTGCGGATAGCTGGCACTAAACAAGGGACACCCCCAGTCCTGGTAGGGATACCCACGTCGACGGAAGTCGTCGGATAAGCCGGGGGAGTGTGGTAAGCCGTCAACTGAGGCACCTGCTCCGCCTCTTGCCGCGCTCTGTCTTGGTCTGCTGCGTGAAAGGCTCCGTTATGAGCCGGGCCATGGCCAGGGGCGGGTCATGGCGTCGGACGTTACTTGAGCCGGTCGCTGAGACCATGTGTCTGCTGTAACTCGGGCTCCGGCCTGGACGAGGGGTCGAGTGGATCCTGTCCCGGCTGTAGGAGTACGCCTCTTGCTGCGCCAGTGCTGTCTGAAGGAGTTCCCTGACCCGGCGGGTTTCAATAGCCGTCGGAGAGTCGCCGTCAATTGGGAGAGCCGCCAGCCGTGCTGCCGCGATGACCATGTTCTCCAGCGGGTTAGCATAATGACCCGGTGGTATTGGCACATACTGAGGCGGGGCAGGGTGCACCTGGGGAGGCCCCATCACTTGCGGCTGAATAGGGGTCCCAGACCCGGGCACTATGATCCCTGGCGGGTTACTAGACCCTGCACCTGGCGTGTTGAAGAGGTTTCGTGGATCGTAAACCGGAGGGAGTCGAGATTGGGCCTTTTGATGCCTCCTTCTCAGGACCTCATTGGACGCGTTTTGATCCATCGTGAGCCGGAAGGACTGCGCCTGAATCAACTGGGTTTGGGCGTCGAGAGCCGCCCTCTCCGCAGCCATCCTGATCCCTTCCGCTGCCAGATCCTCCTTAGCTTTCACTAGATCTAATTTTAACTGCGCCACCTCTGCATCATGCTGAGCTTGATCCGCCGGGTCAACCGCGGCGGTCAACAGGGCCGTCATCTTGTCCGTGAGATCCATCAGCACCTGAGCTGGTGAGGGCAACGGGTTTCCCGCTCCAGCAGCAGGGTTCTGAACAGGCTGCGCACCGGCCATGAAGATTCCAACCCGGCTTGGCGGCTCAAACGGGTCCGGAATACTGTCACCATCGGAACAACCCATCAGCCTACCATCTTGAAGTTGATACAATGAGTTTGACTCATCGGTGGACGACTCGCCGTCAGAGCCGGCGGCCAACTCATCACCAGATCCAGATCGATCAAAGAGCCCTCCATGGATACATCCCACAAAAGCATGCTTTAAGACAGGCCGGGCCCGGGCGGGTCGTGCACGCTGAGCCGTCTCGATGAGATCGGCGCAGAGATCCGGCTCAGGGCCCGGCTCACCAATCTTGCCAATGAAAACATGAATTCCGCCGAAGGGGACCCGGTACCCGTACTCAATTCAAGAACTCAAATCCACCGTGCGCTGGCCCCACGGTGGGCGCCAACTGTCGTGGAATTGTCACGGCAGATGTCCTTAATCTAGGACTTAGTCGTGGAGCCATCGCCGCTAGGAAGCTTGAAGGGGTTAACGGGACAAGGAACACGAGGGTTTATACTGGTTCGGCCCCTTACGGTGAAGGTAAAAGCCCACGTCCAGTTGAGGTGGTATTGATTAGGGTTTCGATGACCAGGGAGCTTAACTGCTATGCCTGGCTCCCGATAGATCTTTCTTGTCCCTAAACCGCTGCCGGGTCGTCCCTTTATATAGGGAGGCTGACGCCCAGCAGCTCTCAGAGTCCCGGCTGGCTCATAAGAGTGTCCGGCTCGGACTCTTAACTATTCTTGACTTACACTACAAGTTCTACCATAATAATGATTGTAACGACGGGCCTTAAGCCATATCCGGGTCTTAAGCCCATCTTTGGCCCACCGTCTTCAAGCTTGGCGCCGGGCTTCTGGCAGTGACCATTATGAGTAACCCGGCCCCTTCTGGCGGGTGACTCTAAGGTCTATATCCTCAACATTAGGCCCCAGATTGATTTGAGCCGGCTTATGTCAATCTTCAATTCTTTCGATAGAAAACCTCCGGCTTACAATTGTGTGAAGGCCATAACCCGGCGTGACGTCATCCTCTGGACTCCGGGTAATCCGCCGTGACGTCATCTTCCATTAAGTCCATTTTTTACTCCGCCACCGCAACGGATCTTATCTTTACTGCCATCCCGAAAATCGAGGCGCCTCTCGGGCGAGATAACCGCGACGTGGCCTCCTCGTTTCTCGCGCCCACTTATGAGCTCGCCCTTATAAATAGCCCGGCCCGTCGGTCCTTCAGCCACCCGTCTTCCTCCTCGCGCCACTGTTCCTCCACTCGAGCTCTGTTGCTGTCGCCGCCGCGGGTCTCCTCCTCCTCACCAACTCCGGCCGCTGCATCAACCTGTTGCGTCCAGAGAAAACGGCGGCGACCTCCGCGACTCACCAGCACCTGTAAGTTCTGACTGCCCCATAGAACAGATCTGCAGTAGGTTCGTCCTGTTCTTCCGTGTTCTTCACCGCCGCCCATGAGTTCTTGGTAGTTTTCCTTTTTACTGCCTCTTTTTGATCTTAGGATAGTATAGAACTAATGCGGCGGCTGTTTAGTACTCATTTCAAATGCAAGTAGACCTCTTTTTACTGCATAAATGCCTCGTTCGAGCCCAAGAACTTCCCCTGCGTCTGTTTTTAGGTCTAGAAACTTTCCCTTTGACCGACCATTTTGATCCAAATTATTTACTGCAATGTGTGAAACCTGTTTTCGCCACACTTATCATAATTTTCAGATTCAAAAATCACAAGCAGAACTTCATAAAGATAATCTAGCACACTCAACTTACTAGCAATTGGTTCCTGATAATTCGGTCTTTTAAAAAGATTAGCAACTGGATGAGGATCCATATCAATAGATTTTTAGCAAACAAAGATGCAAGCAAATAAGAGACACATGGAAACACAAGCAAACAAGAGATCTGACATGAAAAAGGAAAACGGAAAGACGGCGAATAAAACGACAAATTTTTAAGAAGTGGGGGTGTAACGCCCACGATGCGGCTATATCTCCCACGTGTCGAGGCACGACTTAGAGGCATAACCGCATAGTGGTTTTGTCGCAAGAAGGGTCATCTTCACACAATCCCATGTAATGAACAAGAATGGGATAAAGAGTTGGCTTACAATCGCCACTTCACACAATACATAAATATCATCATACATCATCCAAAATACAATCATATAGACCGACTACGGTCAAAATCCAGATGAAAATAAGACAACCCCAAATGCTAGATCCCCGATCGTCCCAACTAGGCTCCACTACTGATCATCAGGAAAAGACACATAGTAACGACCACGTTCCTCGTTGAACTCCCACTTGAGATCGACGCCATCATCTGCACTGGCATCGTCGGCACCTGTAACTGTTTTGGTAGAATCTGTAAGTCACGGGGACTCAGCAATCTCACACCCGCGAGATCAAGACTATTTAAGCTTGTAGGAAAGGATGGTGCAAAGAGGTGGAGCTGCAGCGGCAAAAGAATATATGGTGGCTAACTTGCGCAAATGAGTGCGAGAAGAGAAGCAACGGAACGGGCGTCATCTAGCAATGACCAAGAAGTGATCCTGAACACCTACTTACGTCATTCATAACACAGACCGTGTTCACTTCCCGGACTCAGCCGAGAAGAGACCATCACGGCTACTCACGCAGTTGATGTATTTTACTTGGGTCAAGTGACAAGTTATCTACAACCGGCCATTAACAAATTCCCATTTGCCTCATAACCGCGGGCACGGCTTTCGAAAGATAATACCCTGCAGGGGTCCCAACTTAGCCCATCATAAGCTCTCACGGTCAACGAAGGATAAACCTTCTCCCGGAAAGACCCGATCAGTCTCGGAATCCCGGTTTACAAGACATCTCGACAATGGTAAAACAAGACCAGCAAAGCCCCAGAATGTGCCGACAAATCCCGATAGGAGCTGCACATATCTCGTTCTCAGGGCACAACGGATGAGCCAGACGTCGGGTTGGCATAGACCCTGGTTGCCCAGGGGGCGCCGGACATCGCTCGGTTTGGGCCAGCACTCGAAGGAATACTGGTCCGGGGGTTTAAAATAAAGATGACCCTCGGGCTCGCGAAAACCCGGGGGAAAAGGCTTAGGTAGAAAATGGTAAAACCAAGGTTGGGCCTTGCTGGAGGAGTTTTATTCAAGGCGAACTGTCAATGGGGTCCCATAAATCACCCGACCGCGTAAGGAACGCAAACTCAAGGAACATAATCCCGGGATAACAGTAACTAGGGCAGCAAGAGTGGAACAAAACACCAGGCATAAGGCCGAGCCTTCCACCCTTTACCAAATATATATAGATGCATTAATTAAATAAGAGATATTGTGATATCCCAACATGTCCATGTTCCGACATGGAACAAACTTCAACTTCAGCTGCAACTAGCAACGCTATAAGAGGGGCTGAGCAAAAGCGGTAACTTAGCCAAACAACGGTTTGCTAGGAGAGGATGGTTAGGGGCTGACATGGCTAAAATGGGAGACAAGATATAACAAGTAATAGGTAGCGGAGCAAGGCAATAGAGCGTACAACTAGCATAGCAAAGATAGAAGTGATTTCGAGGGGTGGTCATCTTGCCTGCAAGGTTCTCAGAGTTGTCGAAAGCTTGATCCTCGTAAGCATACTCGACAGGTTCTTTGTTCACGAACTCGTCTCCCAGCTCTACCCAAGACAAGAGAACAAGCAACGGAACCACAATCAATCACGAGAAATGCACAAGCAACATGATACAAAACATGTATGATATGGGAGATATGATATGCGATGCATATGCGTGCTCCGGAAGGAAAAAGATGAACATGACAGTAACTTGGCAAACCAAGAATGCCACTGGAAAGATGAGATGATTTCGGTCGAAATCGATATAAAGATCACCGGAAACGGATGCACGGTTTGCAAATGGCAAGCAAAACAAGAATGACACTAAACTGCGATAAACAGCAAGATAGCACTTAAAATGCAACAAGCAACAATGCTACAGCACCCCAACATAGCAACAAAGCACATAGCAGTAATCTACAGGAGATTCTTGACAAAAGATGAACACTGAGCTATGGCTAGATCACAACATATCAAGCTCAAACAAGCATGGCAAAAGTGCAAAAGATTACAGGTTCACAGACTTGGTGAAAAACTAGACATGGCAGAAAAACGCATCAGGTAGCAATGTTTAGAGCACGAAAACAACATGCTACAGGAACTTAACATAGAAAAACAAGGCATGGAAGTGTTCTACTAAAAGCACATCACAAAAGTTCCTTACTGATAAAAAGCCAAAAAGGACCAGAAGATATGATGGTAAGCATGTAAACATAGCAAGTTTCGTTATCAGGTTTCAGACTTAGCACAAAACACCGCATGACAGAAATAATAATATGTAGGCCTCTTTGTGAGCTTGATGCACTCACTACAGAGAAATACATGACAAACCAAGCACACCTACAGCAAGATGGAATGTTTATGAAGCTAACCATGGCAAGAACACAAGCATAGCATGTAAGGATCAACTACAATAAGCTTGGCAAAATTGCATATCATGTTAAGAATCTGCCAGAAATATTTTATAGCAAACGTAGAGCAAGATTGAGTCATGCTATGGCACTCCATAATTGCAAACAATTGCAGGAATGGATCAAATACGACTATATCTACAAAACATCCTTACTGAACATCTCCAAAATATGCATGGAGCTCTCTGTAGCATCAAGTTTACATGGCAACAAAATTACAGCAGACAAGGAGAGAAATCACCGTCCCTGAAATCAGAAATATTACGGGGCCTACTTTGCGTGCTTGTGCTAGTCACCACAGGGATCACAAAAATACATGGACTACACCACTGGAAAGATGGCATGGCATACTTCAAAACACATGTAGAGCTCATGCTCATAAGATGCACTGATTAAATGATACAAAAATGACAAATCTCCAAGTTCTGATAAGAACCAGAGAATAACAGCAACTAGCACTCTTCCAACAGAGATTTGGGCATCAAGATGACCTCTAATGAACATGGTGCAATTGAACGAAATGAAGAGCATCACGAGTCGAACAATTTGACATATTACACGCGCGAATCGGAGCTACATGCACGGAGTTATAGCAACACGAACAGAGGCATATGCTGTGAAAAAATCCCAGACTTAGAAAATTTAGAGGGGGGCTCGGGTCAACCTTGGTCAACGGACCTGGATCGGGGCGCACTGGGACCTCGAGCCGAACCGGAGCGACGCCGGAGGAAGGAGAACGGCGGGCCGGCGGGAGGAGGAGGACGCGGCGGCGGCGGCCGCGGTGGCGGGGGTCGGCGCCGGCG